>NW_021615821.1:28131-48093 GCF_004785775.1 Grammomys surdaster
ACTCTCCAGTGCATCCACTATGCTGTGCTTCCACTTTCACTTTAGTCATCTTCTTCTGCAAATACTCAAGAGAAATCCAAAAACCAAGGCACACAGACACAAATCTGACAGATAAGCCACTGACACAAAGAACAACAATGACCAATCTTAGAAGGCAGCCTTTCAACCCTTCAATTGGGATTCCTGAGGATTTAGGGGTTCCAGTCCATGTACCAAGATGTTGTCCCCAAGTCACTGGGGCCCCAAAGACCACCAAGAACCTATTGCATTGCAATACACAAAGGTCTGCATTATGAGATCAGTAACAAGGATCTTACCAGTTAATCTCCCATCAGGTCCAAACTGAGAGACCAAGCCTAGGGGTGCTGGGTATTTAACACAGTTACAGCAAGATTGGGGCATTAACATACAGGTCAGCATCTTAATTTTTTAGAAACTGTATAGCATAATTTGCAGGAACCAAACAAGGGGGCAAAACCATCTGACAACTATGATGCGTAGGCTAACTTTTTTTCTCTCTTTAAGGTGTATTAGTTATCTATATGTGCCCCGGCTCTCGGGGATTCAACGAGACCTTAGGGAAGGGGACGAAAGAATGAAGGGACAAGAGACACAAGGAATGAGAGCAAGTCTGGGGTTCTGATCAAGCTCTGAAACTTTAATTTCGGGTGCAGGTTATAAAGACACAGCAAACCAGGAAGTTTGGGTGAGGGTCATTGCTTAGGGCTATCCCACTATTGAATGCTTATTGCCCTAGATTGTCATAACCAGCTCCCAGGAAATACCAGACACTCTTTAAGTTCCTGGGGCCTGAGACCTGTGAATGTCCTTTCTTAACCTTGCACTGACTAGGCTTTCAAGAACAGCAGGTAACTTCCTAGGTTCTCTTAGGACAGCAAGTAGTTTCCTGGGTTTGGCTCCTGGCATCTGCTCCCTTTTAACAATTTTAAATGAGGCAGGCAGGAGAATGCAGACATTAAGAAATCTCATCTCTCATCAGCAGATAAATGGACATTGACCAGAGGGGGAAAGCATTGACCTGATCCTCACAGTATCATTTGTAATGGTGTCTTTTTGGGAAGGAGAGGGTTATTTGTCTCGCCGCCATGTAGGATATCGAGGGTCTTAGCTGGCTGCTTTGAGACACAAGAAATCAACACCAACCTCTATGCAATCAGATTTGCTTTTTGGAGGACTCAGAAGCGGACAATTTGTGTCCTCCCCCTGTGGTACCTCGTCATGCACCCCTTGCAGGTACCCACATTGTGTTCGCACCATGCTGAACCAACATGCATAGACCTGAGTTCTATGCAGCTCCTAAAGGAGTTATGTCATCGCAAAACTCAGCCAAGCCTCTATCAGCCAAATCAAGTCTATGATAATGTACTTGTAGGGGTTTAGATGCCATGGAGCCAATTTGTTGCTTTACCAAGACCATGAGTCTTTTAAAGGCCCAAGGGCCGAAAGCCAAAAGGAGAAGGGGACTGACTACTGGACCCAGGATTTTAAGCCAAGGAGAGGCAGAGAACCAGTTTTTCTTGTTCTCACTGTTTCTTTCACCATTCTAATCTCTCTCTGATCTTGGCCATACTATCTCTAACTAACCTAGTGTGGTCAGTATAAAAACAGCATTCCTCCTTGAGGGCGGCACAGGGCCTCCTTTGCTGAAGGAAAAGCAGATGAGGGGATTTTTCCAGATTAGTGATGCCAATCTCTAATTGTTCGATGTCCTTGTCAATGGCCTGTTGAAGTTCTGAGTAGTACAAGTCCAGAGGCCTGCATCAGGATCAAAGCCTCCAACAGCATACACCATGGGTGGCTCATTTTTATCTGGAAAGGAAAAAAGAAGGGAATTCTCAGGGAGATCTCTCTTCCCTGGATCTCAATTGTTATCCATTTTATCTACAGTTGGGTCTGGCTTTATGGAGATATCTGTTTCACCAATCTTTCTGGCAACTATCTACCTGCGCCTTCTTTGGTATCAAACAGACATATCGATCCTCGGCCCCATATAAGAACTGAATCTAGGCCATTCCATTTAAAGGTAAGAAGGTCCTTCTACATAACTGTGGCATAGTTTTTATTGGTCTCAGAGTGCCAGAGGCGATTGGCAGTAGATTTGCCATGAGTGTCCAGATTTAGAAAATTGAGAACAATAAGGCATGATGAAGAACATTTCTAGGGGACCTCTTCTGGGGGTATATTTCCCACACTTTTGTTTTTTAAAAGCCAATTTTTTAGAGTTCCTTCAAAACCAGGGCAAAAGCACCAGTAGCTGCTCCTCTCACTCAGAGTTATGAAGATATTATTTTAAAGTTCCATGATACCTGTTTGACAATGCCTTCTCCTTGAGGATTATAAGGAATCTTTGTAATATGAGTAATATTAAATTGTTAACAAAACATCTCAAATGTCTGACTGCAATAGCCAGTTCCATATTTTCTCTTAATTTTATATGGAACACCAAGTATAGAAAGAAAATGTAGGCAATAACTAATTACATTTTTAGTTGCTTCTCCTGCTAAAACAGTTGCAACTAGAAAGTCTGAAGAGGTGTCAATTCACATGTACATGTTTTAATTTTCCAAAATCAGAATTAACATCCACTTGCCATAATTGATTAGGTATAAGTCCTCAAGGATCAACACCATTATGAAAAAATTGAGGATACAAGTTTTTGCAATTTGACTTGCACACTCTCTAGAAATACCAAATTATTGTCTCAAGGTATTACTATTTTGATGATATAAAGAATAAGATTGTATGGCCAATTGTTTCTGTAAGGCCTATAATCTCCCTGGTATACAAATCTGCTGTGGCATTGCCCTGGGGTCCAGGCAATCCAGTATGATCTCTTTCTTAAATGTCTTATAAAGTTAAGGAAAAGTACATGTTTCTTAAATTAAGCTGTATTTGTAAAATTTGAGAATTAGCAATATCTAAAAAAGGAACAATTTTAAGCAATTATAAACCATGGGCTATATACTGGCTATGAGTATACAAATTGAAAGCCTGATTTTTCAGCATTTCAAACAGTGGCCACAGCACATAATTTAATTATTTGTGCTGAAGCAGGGGGAAACTTAAGAAAATGAACATGTGATCCACTTATATATACTGTTTCCCATTAGGTGAGTTGTCTGTAAATATTTTCTGCCTTTGAATATTTTCTGGAGCAACAAGTACTCCCCCAAAATTTAAAGCTCGGTGTATGAGCACGAAGGCTTGCATTAAAACTCCTTCAGAAAGGTCAACTAATAAAATACCATACAATGAATAATGTTCACTGGAAGATTCAAACTCTTAACTTCTTGTAAGGCTATTAGCCATTCCTTGAAGCAAAACTTTCTAGTGATATCGCTTCATGGGCTCTCAAAAATTACAAGCATACTCACTGCATGCAAACCTCTCACCTTCACCAGGATGTAAAGGAACAGTATAAAAACACTTTTCTAAATCTATAATAATTCTATATGCATTTCCTGGAAAGGCAGCTGGAGTAGGCAAGTCAGGCTGTAATTCCCCACAAGTTTTATAAATCTTAAGTTTGAACTTTGTTTTGGATTAATTGAATAACCAGTCCCCTGTAGCAGGCACAGCTATGCCATGGAGGGAAGCAGGCATAATTTTAATTTCTCCAGCATAATCATTATGTAGCTCCTGGACCATAAACTGTCTCTTGTGAAAGTCCTTGGGTCTGAGGCTGACCTTTCCTCCCCAAGGAAGAAGCAAAGCAATAAAACAAATTCCGGAAAACACCATTCTAGGGGCTAGTCAGGGCAACCATGACAAAAGGAATGTCATACCAGCTTCTGCTGAGCCCACTCTGAGCTTTGTCTTAACTCAAATGTGAAAGTTCTTAATTTGGGCCTATTTCCTGAGGCCTAGCCCAACAATTATCTTTCCTGAACTGAGAATAGATTCCAGGGGAATGATTCTTTTGTCTGTCTATGCCTCTATTTTTTGGACAGTCTTTCCTAAAATGACCTATGTCCCCATACCTAGAACATTCCTTATCACCTCAGTGCTGTGAAAGCATGGCTTGGACTGTAGTTAGCATTCTCATAAGCCAGTTGTGTAAAAGAGACTCCTGCCTGAGGGTCTCTAAAAATACTACCTGTCCTTTTAGCAGCCTATCTACAATTTCCTGAAGTAGTTCATCAGGGCCTTATTTGATCCCAGATACAACTTACACTGAAATCTCCTTTTCAATCTTCCTCTACCACTGTATCTAATAACTATAAACTAGTAGCTGTAAAAAGTGGCAGCAGGGCTGTACTGTGCTACACAGCTGGTTTTGACTCCTTTATTACTCTTGCAATCATCTCCATCTGCTCGATCCTTTTCTCAACCATAAACATGAGTGAGTCAAAATTTCTAGAGCTCATGATTGAACTGCCAACTGCAACCGCTGTTTAACTATATCTTTAAGTTTCTTTTTTAATACTAGAGAGTAACCATAATTTTGAGAAACAAAACCAATTTTTAACAATGCAAACAATCCATTTTCTCTAAAATCAATACTAAATGCATTACTTTCATATTACAAAGTTTGGCTGTCAGTTCTCATACATGAATGCATGATAGTGCAGCTTTTAATAACTCTTAAAAAAGACATTGTTTTAAATCCTATCTCTATACATCTGGTTTCTGAATGATTCCAATCCCCAGTTACCAGTTTTAAGCCAACTTTCTGTTACCAAGGTTGCAAATTTTTAATCATACCCAATAACTTATAGGCCAATAATCTATAACCAAGACACACAGAACATTCTTATACTTTTAAAACCAGTCAGAAACAAAAATAAACTGAATACACATCTTATATATTTTATCCAAACAAAATTTTCTTACTTTTTCTAGCTGTAATTTAAAGAGAAAAGTACCATGCAACCTGCTGAACCCAATAATCATAGTCACAGATTTTTCTAGGAGAAACAAACCATCAGCTCCTTACCATAGAAACCTAAAAAAAAACCCTGCTGGCTCCTTTAAGAGTGGCTTTTACATCATTGAGACTGTGGCAGGGCTTCTCTATGCTATGCTCCTAACCACAGGTACAGGGCTCCAAAGGCAATTGAAGCAGCTTTTTATTTTTACTTTCTCTCTCTCTCTCTCTCTCTCTCTCTCTCTCTCTCTCTCTCTCTCTCTCTCAAACTAGTTAAAACTGAATCAAGGGCTGAACAACCAGCAGATAAAGTTTTAACCATTTTTCTTTTAAACATGGAACATGGAACAACATTTAAGCAACAAAACAAATACATAGACAGTTGACACACGTTGGACAGATTGGAGCTCCAAGGACAGACAATAGACAGAGAAAGCAGAACTGAGGATCTCTCCCGTATGAGCCAGAAAAAATGCAGGACGTCTCCTGATTTTTTCCCTGCTCCCAGGAGGGCTCTAAAATAGCCTTTTCCTTTTCTTTTGTTAACATGGCTGGCCAGAGAGTAGACAACTGCTTTAGCCCTCTCTCTCCCTCATCTTCAAGGTTTAATCTTTATTTCCTCCTTAGGAGGTATAGCATTTTTTCCTCAATAGTCTCCTCTTGGGGAAACATCACCAATGAAATTTTTTTTTTAATTCTTTTTTCTTAACCCTTACTCTTTGTGCCTTGAGGGAGTACTTGAGACCCTTTAAGAGCAAATCATGCTTGCTTACTGCTTGTCCCAATGATTGCGTTGCTTTTTCTTACCTTCACCGGATCAATCTCACAGGCGGGTGACTGCAGTGATCACAATGCAAATCTTCTCTCTTCTCTCCTGCAAAGCGTCGATTTAATGCATGCCGGACGTCCTGTGGAAGCAACGTTCGATCGGACCCCAACCCAAAGGGCACACGTTGGGTGCCAACTGCCCCAGCCCGCGGGGATTCGAGGAGACCTTAGGGAAGGGGACGAAAGAATGGAGGGACAAGAGACACAAGGAATGAGAGCAAGTCTGGGGTTCTGATCAAGCTCTGAAACATTAATTTCGGGTGCAGGTTATAAGACACAGCAAACCAGGAAGTTTGGGTGAGGGTCATTGCTTAGGGCTATCCCACTATTGAATGCTTATTGCCCTAGACCATCCCACTGTCATAACCAGATCCCAGGAAATGCCAGACGTTCTTTAAGTACCTGGGGCCTGAGACCATTGAATGTCCTTTCTTAACCTTGCACTGACTAGACTTTCAAGAACAGCAGGTAACTTCCTAGGTTCTCTTAGAACAGCAGGTAGTTTTCTGGGTTTGGCTCCCGGCATCTATGTAGCTAAACCCTGCTATTGTACCTTGACAGGCTGTTGATAAGGGGATTTTGTCATAGGATGTCTGCTCAAGTACACTTTGTGCAATCTCAAAAACTGTGCATGCCTCCTAAAGATACTGCAGACAATCCCTACCTGCCCTTCCTTTCCTGCCTCATCCCTGTGTCTCAGCCCCACTTGAGCAGACATTCCATGTTAAACCAAATGCTTTACCTGCCAAGACACAAGGTAAGCTTTCTATACATCTACCACACTATTTGTTATCCCAGGTGCAATGATCACAGTTTCCCCTAGCACTGTACTAAACACCAGAGGCAGCTTTACCTCTGTCCTGACTATGTCTTCTTGTAGATTCCTAAGATCATCTCTTCCTGCCCACCTCTTCTCCCTGCTCCCAACATTAGCAGTCATTCCCTATTGAGGATACCCACCAAACAGGTCAGTAAAAGAGGCAACACTCAGGCAACTCTCTCTGTAAATCCAGACATCAAACAGTAACCCAGGAACAAAATTCTCACCCAAGCAAGACAAATCCAGAAATCAGTACCTAAATCAACAATCACTTCAAACCCAGAGGCCTAGACAGCAGCATAGGAATAAATAATAACCAGGAAAATATGTCACGAAGAAATTCAAGCTATCCTATCACAGTAGGTCTTGAGAAGTTAAAACATGCAACAGATATTGTACAAAAGAGGTTGTTTGGGGGCAGGGGTATGAGTGAGAACCTGGGGCAGGGATAGAGGCACAGAAGAGTACTGCAACAGAAAAAAATTAACAAAAACTAAACAAAACAAAACCAAGTAATGTATGAAAGCAAATCTATTAGATTTGTACCTGTCTTCTTAATGTATACTATAAAAGACAAAAGGGTTTGGACAAGTGCTGCAGAGGCAAAGAAACTACCCACGTTTCTACAAGAAAGCAATTGGTCCAAATGTTTTGGGCAGATTCAGAATCATCCAAGATAGTGAAGTTACTCAGAGGTCACCTCCTGATCTAACAGTGAAGGAGCATCACCAGGGACCTCACAGGTGGTCACATATGGCTGATGCTTCCCATCCAGCTCCAGAGAGGACCCAGCACCCTAGCTCCCACTGATCAGCTGCCTGCCCCTACCCATTGTGGGGAGTAATCCTGTGCTCACCATGACTTGATTTCAGAGCTTCCCTGAGGTCTCCACACAGCACTCAACACAGAGCTCAAAGCAAGGCACAGATGACCATTCAAGCCTGCACAGCCACCAGGAACTTGCAAAATGGCACTCGGAAGAACCCACCTCCTTGTCTGATTGGCAGGTCGATCTGGAAGCCTAGATTGGCCAGTGAGTCTTACCAAGCCTCAAGGATAAAGTGTACTTCCAGTGCAGGGCCAGACCCTTTCCAGATCTCAGGAGTGGTTTGCACTCCATTAGCATTTGTTTCTGTCTTCAAAGAGGAATCTCACCACACCCAACACTGGGGAGAACCCACCTTTCCAGGTAGATCTGGCCCACTATAAAAGTGGCTGCTTGCTCCTTCCTCTCTCTTTTGATCTCTTGCTCTCTCTTTTTCTTGCCCTCTTAGGCTCATTGATTTCCCCCTTTCTCCCATTCCCTTCCCTCCTCTCTCTCCACATGCTCATGCCTGGCCTGTTCTACTTTCTGCCTCTCTCTGCCCTTCCTTGCCTCTACTACCCTCTCAACTCCCCTCCCCAAGTCCTGAATAAACTATATTCTATACTATACAGTCTTGTGGCTGGTCCCTCAGGGGGAAGAGATGTCTCAGCATGAGGCATGAGCCTGCTGAGACATCCTTTTCCCCTATACTTCACCACACACAATAGAACACATCCCATCTCTCTTTAAAGAGAGGAAGCTGTGGGGAGTAGCATACCTGGCTGTCACCTGTTAACTGTGGGGTGGAGTTTAAGGCAGAATGCTAACGCTATTAACATTAAAGAGAGATTTCAGGAAACAGGAGTCTTGTTTTGTGGCTTCATGCTGGGCTCAGGGAAACTGCAGCTCCCTTTCACCAGATGATAGGTATCATTCAACCCTGGAGAAAAGCCAGAATCATAAGGGAAACACAGTTGAGCACTGTTGTTAACCAGCACATCTTCATTAGTGGCCAAGTGGAGAAAAACAACAGTTGTATTTGTGCAGGTTCTCTAGATAGACATATCTCAAATGATAGAGAGAATGAATCTATGTATGTAGAAAGGGAATCTAATAGAATGCCACAATAAAGAGTGTTGGGCAAGGGGGTTAAGAGCACTGACTGCACTTCCAGAGGTCCTGAGTTCAAATCCCAGCAACCACATGGTGGCTCACAACCATCTGTAATGAGATCTGATGCCCTCTTCTGGTGTGTCTGAAGACAGCTACAGTGTATTCATATATAATAAATAAATAAATCTTTAAAAAAAAAAAGTAAAGAAAAACAAGGACTGGTTGATTTCATGCTGCAGGATATTACAGCAGGAAGCCAAGATTATGAAATTCACAGAACCCAACAGATAATCAAAGGATAAGAGCCACACAGACTGCTGCCAGCAAAGAACATTTATGCTACCCTATTCTGGGTCTCATTGTCAGCTATTGCTGCACCTAATTTTCCTCTGAGATAAAATGCCCTTCAGTACACTTCTGCTCTAGACTTATCTGGTATACTTTCTTCCCAACCTAAAAATATACTTACTAAAGATTTCTATGTGAAGTTTTTCCTTGACAATGAAAATTCTGAAAAAGGAATCCCAGACAAGCAATAAACACAAATTCATGGCTTATTAAATTTTGCCCTTTTATTACTTATGTATAGACTATACACATGAGATCATGGTTTGTAATTCATATCATGTATGTAATAGCAAATGAATTACAAACTAAATAAATCGGATATGTTGGCCTAAGTTTATTTCATTCATAATAAATTAAACTTAAAAATTAATATGAAAAGACAAAAATATATTTAATCCATATACCCACTCAGGTAAAAGTAATATAAATAATACAAGTCTGAATCTTTCTTTAAAATAGGTAACATGAACATATTTATTTAAATATTATTGTCTATTTTTAAGGACATGATATATGTAATCATACAATTCTGGTCACAATGGTATCTCATTGAACCCTATCCCAATTCTAGTATACAACATGGTCTCTATCCCTTAAGTTTCTAAATTATTGTTATTATTATTTTTTTTAAGGTTTTTCGAGACAGGGTTTCTCTGTGTAGCCCTGGCTGTCCTGGAGCTCACTCTGTAGACCAGGCTGGCCTCGAACTCAGAAATCCACCTGCCTCTGTCTCTCAAGTGCTGGGATTAAAGGCGTGCACCACCACCACCCAGCAAAAGAAAAATTAATAATACATGGGTGTTCAGCTTGCTGAATGTCTTTGCACCACATGCATGCAATTCCCACAGAGGCCATCAGATTCTCCAGAATTTGAGTTAAAGAGGTTTGTAGCTGTCATGTGTATCCTCTGAGACTGCAAGAAATTTTCTTAATGGAGAACACAACTTTCCTGCCCATACTACACTTGACTTTTATCCTTCCAACCAAGTGTCCTGGATCACTCCCAATCAAAGAGAAAATTCTGCAAACCTGTAGTGACAGGTACATGAGTTAGGCATGCTAATTGTCTTACACTGCCACACATCCATGGAAGACTCCTGTGAGTTCAGGATCCAGCCACAGGATCACTGATCATCAGTTTGCAACAGATTTGTCACCTCCTATCTAGGATAGCAATGCATGTTAGGCCCATCAGATGACATATGTGGGGAAAATTTAAAAAAGGCCGCCACAGCCCACATCAGGGAAGAAGATCCTACGGTTCCAGTGGTCTGAGGGCCTTGGTGGCGGCAGGCCCCAGTAACACGAGGAAGTCCTTGGTTCCAAAAAGGTTTATTGACATGACGGATAATAGATGGATCTAGGCATACCCCCAAAAACTCAGGGCCGTCCCGAGTTATATAGGGAGGGAGAAAGGGGGAGGATTAGGGGAGGATCTGGGGGAGGAATGTTTAATTTGCTTTGCCTTCTGGCCTTCATTAGTATGTAGATCTCTAGGGCTTGAGGCCTAAAGCCTGGCCTATGTGACTCTATGGAAATGTGGCTGTTTTCAGGATCCTAGATGATGGGAGGTACCGAACTCCTGCCGGTTCTCACGCAGAATTCCACGGAGAATCTCGGGGTTCTAAGTACCTGCTCAACCATGACCCAGGATACCCTTATACAGTCCCACAGACATATACAATTGAGAAGACCCTCCTGGTTGTGAAGGTGGGTAAAAGAATGGTGAACATCTGGGTAAACAATGTTGAGAGGAACATTACTACTAGCTGGAGTGGATAGAGCCTGCCTCAGGGTTTACATGCATCTGGTGGAGAGTGAGTCTCTGTAAGGCTAAGAATGGAGAGGGTTAATAAGTACTGCTCTTTAACTGCTGGAGATCTCACAGGATACTGAAGAAGGATTTCTTCCAGTGCTTTATTCTTATGAAGATCCCTAGAAAGAATCTGATTTCTGAGACTGACAGTGAATCAGCGAGTCAACGAGTCAACGTGTGGGACAAGAAACCTTACAGGTCTCCAGACTGGTGCTGGTGTCAAGGATTAAAAGAATCTCCTGTCACCCGATCTTCATGTGAGTAGGGGTGCCAGGTCTTGGCCTACAAAAGCTAAGACATCTGGTTTTCCATTCCTCACTTAACCTTGAATCTCTCTATCTGAGTTCCTCATATAATTGTATTATTTGTGTTACAATTGTGATATTTTACACTTTTGCTCTTGACTTTCTTTTCCAATAGCTGTAACAGCCCAGCATCAACACATCACCTGAAAAAAAGGTTAAGGGAAGATGGCCATTTTGAATTTATATCTGAGCTGAGATGGTTGTGAGGCCCAAACTGCTCTAAAAGCAGTCAATACTTGTCTAGTATATTAGTCAGAGTTCTATAGAATACCAAACTAATAGAATAAATTTCTCTTTATTTAAAGGATATTGTTTAGAATGACTTAGAAACTGTGATAGTCTAGCCAATTCAACCACAACTAGCTATAAAGGCAAAGTGCAAGGATCCAGTAGTTGCTCAGTCCACAAGGTTTGATGTCTCAGCTTAAGTTTAGAATAAGCTGGAATTCCAAATAAGGTGGCCTAATGTCACTGAAGGAATAGACTAGCTATCAAGGTGAGAGCAAGCAGCTGAAGAGGGAATGCCTCCTCCTTCCATGTCATTATATAGGCTTGCAGTACAAGTCATGGCTCAGATTAGAGCTGGGGCTTTTCAGCTCAAACATCTGGATTAAAGCTGTGTCTTCTACGATCAAGATTCAGATTAAAGTCACCTTTAGAGTTTTAGTTAGTTCCAGATGTAATAGAGTTAACAATTAAGACAGCAATCTCAATTCTACCCCATGCCAACTTCACACACAATCATATCTTCTTATGTCATGGTTAATTTCCAAATTGAAAAAAAAGTCATAATAATGCCTAAATGTTACTATTCCAGCAAAAAGGAAAACCATTATGTATTGGACCAGGTCATAATTATGCCTAAACTGATCAAACTACCCCTTGTACAAGCACAGACACATAAAAATGTTATAATGCATTGTGGGAACATTTTTCAGTGTAGCAACTTCAAGTATGATAACCATTGGTATTCTCTTAATTAATTTCCTGAAACTGAGGAAAGAAAACACAACTGTTTGTAGAAATACGACATTAACAAAATATGGCAAGAACACTCACATCACTTATAATCCTCATTTCTGAAATTAGTCATATGGCCTTTGTTTATATTTATAACGACCTTCCCCTACTACACATTCTGTATTTTCCCCAACCTTGGTAATAACCTCAGCAGATCTGGAACTTTTCCTGGAGGAATGATTCATACCTTCATTTCTGATGGGTCTGTACCCTTTGTCATCCTGTCTGGATAAGGCTGTTGTAGGTTCCCATTGCGTTTAATTACAAGACATTGCATTATCAAGAGATACCATAAAACACTAGTTCTAAACTTGTGGGTCATACCCCCTGTGAGAATCTAAGAACTTTTTCTCAAGTGTTGCCTAAGACCAACTGCAAATCAAATATTCATATTACAGTTCATCACAGTTGCAATATTACAATTAGGAAGCAGCAATATAATTTATTTTATGCTTTGGGTGTCTCCATAATATGAGGAACTGTATTCAAGGGTCTCAGCATTAGGAAGGTTGAGAACCGCCACAAGAGATTCTGCAGTCTAGACATAAGCCTTTGTAACTACACTTGGAGAAGCAATTTCATTTCCCCATGCCGATTAATCAGCCTTTCTAACACTGTTATTGCCTTTTTATCTTGTTGGGTTAAGGGCCTTAGATGCCCAAATTGGCCACTGGGAAGACTGAAGGTTTGTTGTAATTCCTGGAGGGAGAGCTCACCTCTCTATAACTAATACTTTTTCTTTTTTTTTTTCTTTTTTTTTTTTTTTTTTTGGTTTTTCGAGACAGGGTTTCTCTGTATAGCCCGAGCTGTCCTGGAACTCACTCTGTAGACCAGGCTGGCCTCGAACTCAGAAATTCGCCTGCCTCTGCCTCCCAAGTGCTGGGATTAAAGGCGTGCGCCACCACCGCCCAGCCTATAACTAATACTTGCAGGCCAGCAGAACTTAAGATCAGAGGAACAGGAAGCAATTTTTTCCTACTGGGCCACTAAGGGTGATAGCTTTGGTGAGGGTCTTTCTTTATTCTTGGGTGGTTGTTAGCCACCAAACAGTGAGAACAGAGAGAGCATCCATGGCAATCTGGCTTTAGACTGCTGTATTATAAAATTAACTCCAGAGGCAAGCACAGTAGTCAATTATACTTTATTGTTCCAGAAATAAGGTATATGAGGGTTTTTATGGGTATAGGTGGAAAGGATTAATTGGTCATAATAGTATATCTAATTATGTGGGCAGGGAAGCCAGAATGGAATTTGTGTGCTGAGTTTAAGTAGCTCCACACAGGGACATTCTTTCGATAAGGACAGCCACCTGTGTTCAGGGACATTGTCTAGAAAACTTGAGGCAGAAGCCCTTCTAATAAAGGGAGTCCTCTATTTTAAGCTGAGTTCCACTCAGATTTGGGGGACTGTGTTCTTCACACAAGTTTTCTACAACTTTGATTCCTTAAACCATGGATCTTGGCTACAAGAGAAACTATACCAAATACTGGAAGCTGATTCAAAATACATACAACCTAGGACCCTGCCCAGCTCTCCAGGTGGCTGTCCCATAATTGGCTGTGTAAAGGTGCCTTCTAAAGGTCATTCAATTTTGCTATCAGTTCAGCACCTTCAGAGTAACAAGGAATATGATATTAATACCATTAAAATCCACAATTATTGGCCCACTGTCTCATTTCTCTGATGTAAAATGAGTTCCTTGGTCAGAAGCAATACTGTGTGGATTGCCATTGTGGCGAATGAGGCACTCAGTATGTCCATGGATAGTGGATTTGGCAGAAGCAACATGTGCATAAAAGTCAAAATCATAAGCAGAATATGTATCTATTCCAGGAAGAAGAAATCTTTGTCCTTTGCCCAAGAGAAATGATCCAATGTAGTCAACCTGCCACCAAGTCACCAGCAGATGTGGCCATGTCAGACTTGATGAGAGGACTGCTCTACTGTTGTACCCATGCATAAACCCCACTGCGTCCACCATGGCCACTATGTTCATGGTCCAATTAGAAAATGACAGATATAGCTGGGGACATGGCTGACTTCCCACAGAATAGATCATCCTACCTACTTGATTGCTGAATATATGCTCAGCTGAACTTACTTTTTGATCAGTATTTACATGGGACATAAGTATCTTTACGTCCTTTGATCATTTTGAGAGATCTAGCCACATACTCCTTCCTTTTATGTCTTTCTCAACAATACTCTAATCCTTCTGTTTCCAAGTCTCTGACAGTTAAGCCATCCCACTGTTTGTAGCTGATGATTCAATGAATAATCACACATTTCCAAACAAATGTATGAGCATGACTACTGCATGAAGCTCTGAACTGTGATGATTTCCCTTTACTGGTGTCTTTCAGGTTTGTCCAAGAAACATGTTTTCATGCTGCAGTTGTTCACTTCTCGATGGGGTCTGCATAACAGGCAGAACTCTTAGTAAAGCAGGACCTAGTTATTTCTTTCTCAGTCATTTTATGATAGGGCCTATACCAGGAAGTTCTAAGTGCATTGTACAGGAATAGAAACTATAGGCTTCTAGGCAACTCAGGTACCTAGCATTAGTTTCCAAGTTGCCCCCCAACAAAACCCAAGCCTAGTTCCACTCTCTAGGCTAATTCCAAACAAGACTAGAGTTTCCAAGTTACACCCTCAACAATACCAGGGTCTCCAGGTTATTACCCCAAAAAACCTGCACCTCAGGTTACAAGCCCATGCCTAACAACTACTAATGCAGAGGGGAGGTGAAGTTAAGTTTATGATGTGACTCCCAGCACCAGCCAATTATGTTAAAGGCCACAGCAGCTTTCCAATTAGATGCTTGCACACATACTCCCTGCTTGCTGCTTACAATAAAGCCTTTCCCCAACAGACATGTGAGGCTCCACCACCACTCAAACAGTCTTGGCTGATGCTGATGCATTGGGGACGAGGCAAGCTAGCTCAAATAAAGACCCTACTGTGAGTTGCATCAGATCAGCTCCTGTGTGTGTCTTTTTGGAGATCACTAACATTTCTCTGGCACAACCTGTTCAATTTCTACTAAGATGGAATAGAAGGCCAAGATATTTCTTCTCAAGAAAAAATAATTGGATAGAGTTGATGTTAGAGCCTTGCTTCAATATTCAAAATCTATGATTCACAATAAACACCCGTCAAAGGCTCCAAATAGCATTCCTATCTAACCATGAAACTGGTAGAACAGCCTGAACAGCAGCCTGGTCCTGTGACAGAGCCTTCTTCTGTTTTTGGCCCCCAACAGAAAGCTAGCAGCTTTCTGAGCTACTTAGTATACTGGCTGATGTAACACACCCAAGTGAGGAGTGTGCTGTCTCCAGAATCCTAATCGGCCCAGTAAATGTTGTGCTTCTCTCTTTGCAGTGGGATTGGCCAGGTGCAGTGACTTATCTTTCACTTTAGAATTAATATCTCTGAGTACCCTACAGCACTAGATTCCTAAGCATTTCACTAAATTAGAAGACTACTAAATTTTGGTTGGATTTATTTTCTGTCCTCTGGTGCCCATATAGGTTTGCAATGAGTCCAATTTGGTTGACACCTCATGTGCCCTAGGTCAGTTCTACATAATGTGCACTTTAGAGCACTAATATCATATTTTATGGAAGACACAGATGATCAAGATTCCTTTTAACTAAGTTAATGACACAGAAAATGATGAAATACAGATGCAAATAGAAAACACAAAAGCTAAAGTAAACTTTATTTCCCCACACAGAAAATTATTTTAATATTTTATTATTGATTCTCCTTGTTTTCCCAATGCTGTTATACACACATGAAAATATTAATTAGAAAGGTATATGTACGTATGAATGGATGCATATGACATATTTTTCCATCTTCTTTTGATGAACATATTTGAGGTGGAATTGAGACTGGGTTTAATTTAGCTTAGACTAGCCTCAAATTCATTACATAGATGAGATGGGTCTTGGCCATATGATCATCTAGCCTTGTCTGTTGGGTTCTGAGATTTTAGGCGTGACTACCACAGGGAGCAGCACCTTGCGTTTCAGCTTCCACATCTAATAATGGGTTACTGGAATGATCCCTTCCTTTCATTGTCTTTGAAGAAAAGGTGTCTGAGAGCACAGTATGATATTTTCTAGAAAGAACCAGAGCCAGGACTACTGAGTGTCCTCTATTATCTTACTTTCCATTTCATTTCAATCACTGGACACAAATCATAATTACAGCCATTTTGTTGTGGTAAATATTATTTGGAGGTTTCTTACCCCACTTAAATCATAGAGGTACCAAAGAAAAGACACATAAGACTTTGTATTTACAATAAGCAGTAAAGCAACAAAGTTGGGCAGATATCAACCCTCTATGTTATTTTGTCTATTTCCCTGTTAATAACTGCAAGATATCACTTGCCATGTTCTGCCTAGGCTGCTCATACTCCCAGGCCAGCCCTACTGGCCATGCACTCACAATCCACCTACCCCATGGCGCCTTCTTTCTTCTTCCTCTTCTCTTTCCTTCATGGTCTCTTCCCCAGACACCAAACTTGGGATCTGAAGCACCATTTACCTTTCTTCTCCCCAGCTTCAGGCTTTAGGCATCTTTTTTAAGCAAACATGGAAGGCAGGAAAGAAATGTAGAAATGGTGTAATTATAGTCCCAAAAGTTATTGTACAAAGTTGAACCAGGCTTTATGGCCATATGTCCAGAGTCTAGGGTCTTGAATTAGAGCACATCAAATATTATTTTTACTTTTTCTCTTAGGCTGAACATTTTAAACCTAGGAAATAATAGTCTTTTTAAACAGGGCCACATCATTATACCCAGATTTCCTATTTTGGTTGAACTAGTATAACTAGTGTAAATTGATTTAACATAAGTTCAGGTTTTTTTATCCTGGAACTCACTCTGTAAACCAGGCTTGCCAGGAGCCAAAACCAGTCAATTACCTGCTGTTCTGGGAAACCTAGTCAATACAAGGTTAAGAAAGGGTGTTCGGGGCTCAGGTACCAGGAACTTAAAGAACGTCTGGCATTCCCTGGGAGCCAGTTATGACAGTGGGATGATCTAGGGCAATAAGGATATGACAGTGGGATGGTTTTATGATTCAATAGTGGGATATCCCTAAGCAATGACCCTTGCCCAAACTTCCCGTTTTGCTTTATCTTTATAACCTGCACCCGAAATTAAGGTTTCAGAGCTTGATCAGAACTTCAGACTTGCTCTACATCTTTGTGTCTCTTGTCCCTTCATCCTTTCACCCACTTCCCTAGGGTCTCCTTGAATCCCTCACAGGCCGGGGCAAGGCTGGCCTCGAACTCAGAAATGCACCTGCCTCTGCCTCCCAAGTGCTCAGATTAAAGTTGTGCACCACCACTGCCCTGCCTTTATCCAGATTCTTGATTGCCTAGAGTGCAGACACAAGAAATTACCAATCAGGACATGTGTTTATAATCTAAAGTTAATTACCTCACAACTCCTTTCTAATATCAATCACTGCCAATTCAGGGATGCTTTCACCTTCTTTTTCCATCCCTTTTTGTATTGTGATTAACCCTGCTTCAAAGTAGGTCATAGAACTTGATTCTTGCACAGGCCCGTCTTCATTTTAAGACCCAGGGAAAACCAGAGAGGTTGGAAGAAACTCACTCAGTGTTTTATTTTTGTTTTGCACTGACCAGTCAAGGACCAGTCTGGAAAAGTTGCAAGACACTCTTTCCAGCACTTTGCAGCAGAGAAAGGATTGGATGCTCAAAGCAATTCTCAATTACATACAAAGAGGCAAGCCTCAGCTACAGGCAACATTCCTATGAACAAAAATAATCAGCAGGAGTTGAAAAAAATAGAAAGAAATCCTGTTTTTTTTTTTTTGTTTGTTTGTTTTTGTTTTTCAAAACAGGGTTTCTCTGTGTAGCCCTGGCTGTCCTGGAACTCACTCTGTAGACCAGGCTGGCCTCAAACTCAGAAATCTGCCTGCCTCTGCCTCCCAAGTGCTGGGATTAAAGGTGTGCACCACCACTGCCCAGCTTTGGAAAGAAATTCTTAATGACTTGGAATTGAAGAGGTATGAAAACAAACAAGAGAGTATAGCAGTGTTGCATTTGAAACCAATAATTGACTTTTAAGACAAATAAACACACAATGAATTAGGTAGTATTCCACACTAAAACTACCCAGACCTTGCCTTTTCTTGGGTAGGAGGTTTATAATACCTGCTTTGATTTTTTTTTTTTTTTTAGGGGTTATACTACAGTTTAGATAATTTACCTGATATTGATTTAATTTTGGTTTATGGTATCTGTCTAAATAATTATCCATTTCTCTGGCTACATGTTTCATCTAGATTTTGTTGTTGTTGTTGTTTTTGTTTTTTTGTTTTTTGTTTTTGTTTTTGTTGAGACAGGGTTTCTCTGTGTAGCCCTGGCTGTCCTGGAACTCACTCTGTAGACCAGGCTGGCCTCCAACTCAGAAATCAGCCTGCCTCTGCCTCCTAAGTGCTGGGATTAAAGGCATGTGCCACCACTGCCCTGCAAAGTGTTTTCTTATCTTGTTGATTTTGTCAAAGAACCAGCCCTGGGTTTTGTTGAGTCTCTGTACTGGTCTCTTTGTTTCTAATTGGTTCATTTCTGCCCTGAGTTTGATTATTTTCTGCTGTCTATGTCTCTTAGGTATGTTTGCTTCTTTTTGTTCTAAAGCTTCTGGTGTGCTGTTAAGTTGCTTGTGTAGAATCTCTCTGGTATGTTTATGAGGGCACTTAGTGCTTAATTTTTTTTTGTCTTACCACTGCTTTCAATGTGTCCCATAAGTTTGGATATGCTGTGTCTTCATTCTCATTGAATTCTAGAAAGTCTTTTATTTCTTCCCTGACCATCATCATTGTGTAGAAAGTTGTTCAGTATGTGGCTTTCTGATGTTTTTGTTATTATTGAAGTCTAGATTAGTCTGTAGTGATTTGATAGGATGCATGAGAATATTTCAGTCTTCTGTATCTGTTGAGGCTTGATTTGATTATATGGTCAATTTTGAAGAAGATACCATGAGGTACTGAGGAGAATATATACATATATAAAATTGTATGTTTCTCTTTTTATTTCTGATTTTGGTAATTAGGATATTGTCTCTGTATCTGAAAGGATAAAAAAATTCATAGAGAACCCCTCCTCCATCTGAATTAAGGTTGACAAATTCACAGGCCTAGGTTCTAGGAACTAGCTGGCCACCCAAAGAAAAATTAGCCAGGGGGCAGGTCAGCTAGGTCCTTCCAACAAAGAATAGCAGAACCAATAATACAGGTTGGCTAAGTCACTCCAGGAAGTAGCTGACCGCAAGAAAATGGTCAGGTTAAGGTCACATTCTTGAAGAAAATGTGTACAGGGTGTGTTCCCACTCCCCACCCTGGTTTATGATCAGCTAAATAATGAGCTGAAAACCATGCTGAAAACTGTCTACTATTTTTATGATGTAGATTAGAATTCTCCACTGTTTCCTCTTGGTTTCCACCTTCACACACACACCCCCCTTTGTGGTTTTCTCCTTTAAATATTCTTTGCACCTGAACCTGGGGGGTCAAAACTCCTGCCCTTGTGTGGGCTATGAGTTTCTACCTCAGCGTGCTGATTATTTGAAATATACCTCTTGCTGATTGCAACAAGAATTGGCGTCTCATGGTCTTTGGGTGGACGTAATCTCTTGTGGGTTGAGTGGGGTCTCCCCTCTCCAGGGAGCCTTTCATTTTGGTGCATTGGCTGGGAAGTTGCAACCACCCAAGTCACAGGAACCCTCTTGGTGGTAGGATTCACTTGCTTTGTTCTGTCTTTGTGGGCCCTTGTTTGTCTGACTGTTTGGTTTCTGAAAAGCGCACTTCTTTCAGTTTGCAGCCATTCGTTTCCGAGGGAACGAAGGGAGTGACGCACAGACGCGCTAGGAGTCACTGGCTGTGGCCTGGGGAGACGTCCCAGGAGGTGGTCAGGGATCCCCAGGGACAACTGGGTGACTCCCATCTGGAGGCTGAGGAAGATACGGTGGTCCTGG
>NW_021615822.1:0-2004 GCF_004785775.1 Grammomys surdaster
TTAGGCTTCTGTCTGGCTGTGTGAAGCAGTCACACTGGCTTTCTAGGTAGAACCTCCCTGAGGTTCCCTAATAGAAAAGATACAACTGGCTACCCTTGGAATGGGGATCTCCGTTTTGTTTCTTTTTTTGTTTGTTTGTTTTTTCGAGACAGGGTTTCTCTCTGTAGCCCTGGCTGTCCTGGAACTCACTCAGTAGAGTTCAAGACCAGCCTTGCCTTGCCTCCCACCTGCCTTTGCCTCCCAAGTGCTGGGATTAAAGGCATACGCCACCACTGCCTGGCTGGGATGGGGAATCTTCAAACAGCAATGGACACTTTTACACATCAGGTTTGTGCTGTGGGGGAGGCTCTATGAACAATGGTCTCCCTTCAGGACCAGCAGGAGAGTACTATCCTACAGAATGGCCATCCAGGGTACTTGGAGCCTTGTGATTTGTGCCTATTTTTCCCATCTGCCAAATTTGACTCCCAGACAAGAGTCTTGTCTCTGGTTCAGAACCAGCTACAGTGGAACTGAACACCCCCATGGGAGCCACTGTTCTTCCAGCTGAGAGTCTGCAATCAGACCCACTGGGGTGGACTAAGATGAGCCAAGCTGGATGCTCTGTGGGGAAGTAAGACAGCCAAGGGCAGAAGAACGGTACAATGTTCCATGGACTTGTAGGGGAATGGCTATTGCTAAGGTTACAAATGCCTCTCCTAAAAAAACGTATGCAGTTCCAAGTTCATGGGGAGAGTGGGACCTTGGAGAGCCTGGCAGGGTCTTTTTCTTGTTGGTTGTTGAGATGGAGGCAGCAGTTTTAGGATTCCAGGGAGCTTTGCCCATGGCTTCGGTGCCACTAGATGATACAATTCCTTAATGTCCAAAGGGACCAAAGAGCCTTTGAGCTGATGTGCCTGAATGAGACTCATAGCAGTAGGACGCCAGGCCTGGGGACAGCAGTCCAAGCTGTGCATGGGGACCAGTCTTACCTGGCACACTCTTGCAGTGTTCCATGCACACAGGACTTGTTCCCTGAGGTTGAGTTAACTAAGATGCGATGTGCAGACAGCACAGCAGCTTGAACCTTACTGTGCTGACTTCATGCAAGTCTGGTTTGCACTCTGACTTAGGGTAGATGGGTCAGTGACCCTGGGGGTTTGGGGCAAGCTCCTGGCTTTGCCTGATGTGGGAGGCCACTCCTCCATATACCCTGCCCCTAACAGCACAGAAACAGATGGCTTGCCATGGTGGGGAGGTGAATACTCTCTTACCACAAATACATCACGGCAGAGGTCAAGATTTCAAAGGACATTTATTATTTTTGAAAGGTCTGAGGGGAACTTTACAAGAGTCAGAAGCCAGTAACTACAAAGGATGATAAATAAAATACAAAGCCAGTATGTTGTGGCAAATTTCCAGAAAACACACTGAAAATCTTTACAGTTCAAAACTGCTTCACTTTATACATAATTACAAATTACTATACAGCACTTGGGTTTAACCCGACTTTTCATTTAAGAGGGCTTAGTACAGAAATGTTCATACAGCATTTGGAGACAAATGAACAAGAACAGAGGTATAGGTGTATCCTGCCCACCTTCTGTAGAGCCCAGGCCTCAGGAGGAAACCTGAGACAAGCCAACTGGGTTAGGCCCATCCCAGCAGGTGGCAACCAAGGCAGGGCAGCTGAGGCTAGGAGGGTTCTAAGGCATAGATAGGTTCTGTGCTTCCTGCAGAGGCCCTCTGGGGTCTGTGGCAGTAGCTCCTGCCTGGTTTCTCCGCAGGGCACACTTGCAGTAGTGGGGGCCACCCACTTTACACCTTAGTTGAGATGGAGAAATAACTCAGGACCTGCCAATCAATCATTTGACAAATGAAATCTTGTGAGTGCAGGAAAAGACCTCTGTCACCCCTCCCCCTCCCTTATGGCAGCATTAGAATACTTTGCATTTCTCCACCTGGCCAGCAGGCAGCAGACTCCAAAGTCTAGTTAACTAGGAATGTTATGCTACATGAAAGAAA
>NW_021615823.1:0-3296 GCF_004785775.1 Grammomys surdaster
AGGCAAGGCTGCGCGCCCCAGCTACTCTTTTCTTAAACACAGATAATTTCTTATCTTCAACTAACCAGCATCAAATTTCCCAATAAGGCAAAGGTTTTGCTTTAGTAGTTCTTGTATCTTCTTAGATAAATGGATGATTTATAACCCAGATAAACAAAACCAAAAAATCTTCAAAATCAAATTAGCAATGGCCTTGATAACATTCTTTAATCTTCCCTCTGAAATCTCTCATATCATGTTTCCATCTTTTGCACAGTTCTAAACATTATATTCCAAGCTCCTAAAGAACATCCCACAGAGCTCTTAGTATCCCAATGGCCCTTCTAGCCCAGCATTCCGAAGTCCTTTTAGAGTCCTCTCAAAAACATAGTAAGACTGTCACAGGAAAATCCCCAGTAACACAGGTACCACTTTGCATTTGTCAGGATTTGTATTCCTGCTCAACACAGCATGACCAAGAAGCAAGTTGGGGAGGAAAGGGTTTATTCAGCTTGCATTGCTGCATTACTTTTCATCATAAAGGAATTCAGAAATGAAACTTAAACAAGGTGGGAACCTGGAGACAGGAGCTGGTGTAGAGGCAGTGGAAAGATGCTGCTCACTAGAGTGCCTCTATTGCTTTGCTGAGCTTACTTTTGTATTGATCCTAGAACCCCAGCCCAGTGATCGCAACCACTCACAATTTGTTGATAAATAATTCTACCAATACGCATACTGATAATATATAACAAATAGAAACAGAGTCATAAAAAGTATATACGTAAATATGTCATGAAGTTTGTCATGCAGACATGCCCTCTATGACCAGATAAGGGTAAAAAATAAACAAGTGAAATTAAAAGGGAGTAAAAATGAAAGAAAATGAACAATGAAGCAAAAAGCATACTAAATTGAGTGTTTGTATGAGAAAGATGAGAGAGAGAGAAACAGAGAGAGAGAGAGAGAGAGAGAGAAAGAGAGAGAGAGAGAGAGAGAGAGAGAAGCTCAAAGAGAGGAGGACAAAGGACAAATCAGGTCCAATCATTCCAGACATTATATGGTATTAGGGCAAGAGCTTAGATATAATGATATCCGCCCTTAGAAATAGCCTCTTGGAATTCAAGGTTGCTGTGATCAGGTGAGGAAAGCTTGGAAAGAAAAATTCGAAGTATGTGGACTGATTAATAAAGGAGGTTAGGGAGAAATACAAATGATAGTGAGCTAAAGACAGCAGACATAAACAAGCAGAGATTGGCAAACACAGACTCAGCCAAAAGGAAAGGGAATCTGAGGGTAACCAAGGGAGTAAAGTAGTAGAGGCCCAATATCAAGTCTATAAAATGCAAAAGTGTGGCTGGGATGCTGTTATGGACACCTGTGTGGACAGCTATGTGCAACCAGCTTGTGAGAAGAAGGAAGAAATTAGCAATGATGGAGTGGCTAACAGTAAGTTGGTGGTACACATGTAGAAACTCTGATCTCCTGGCCTACATGCTGTAGTAGAAATTAATTTGGGGTTTCTAATCCTCTTTTGATCCTTTAGTTCCAAGTTAAAGGAGACAAACCTTTTATATTTATAAAAAGCCTTAATACATACATATCTGCCTAGATCTGGGCAGATATCAACCCTCTAAACTATTTTGTTTATTTTCCTATCAGTAACCCCAAGTTATATTTTACTATGTTCTGCCTAGTCTGCTGTTACACTACTTGGCCACTCTTCATAGATATGTTTTGCCAATTCATGGTGTCTTCTCCATCACCATGCCCCTGGTCTCTGTGGTGGTCACTTCTCATACCATAAGCCTGGCAAGTGAATTTCCCCTACCTCTCTTTTGCCCAAGAGTAGGCTGCAAGCATCTTTGTTGGCCAATCATGGATAATATATGGGGCAAACTTACATAGCCTCATTTGGTGGAAGTGAGGATCTCTTAGCCCCTGACCAACCAGGACCAGTATATTTCATTACAATATATAGCAACAGGGAAAACTTCATTGCCCAGCAAGGAAAGACTCTTGACCTTGGGAGTCTCAACTTGTTAAGGTTAGATTCCTGGGTCTCCATTTTGCACAAAGACAAAGGGAAGTAGACTTCATCTGTTTCCCCTCATGGTATATCAAAAGGTTCAGATCTGTGGCCTACCATTGTATCTGGACTTGCTTATTGGTGTGCTGTCTCTCCATATTCATGGTCTTGTGGACATTCACAATGAACAGATATCACCTGTAAGTTAAGAAGTGGTAGGACACAATGAGGGACTTTATTGATCCAAAAGAACAAAGGCATCTACATGAATGAGCTAGCTTGTCAGAAAGATACAAAGGCAGGCATATCCCTGGGTTCAAGATCAGCTTGAGACAGAGGACATTTAGGTCTCAGAATGTTTGAAATGGTAATCTCAGGATGGGATCTCACCTAGTTAAACTCATTATTTGTGCTTACATAGGCAGGCAAATCTTTGAATACATTTGCTATATTAAAAAAATGTACTTGCTGTCTATTAAAGAATAAAAGGAATACAGTCAGTTGTAAAATGCTAATGTGTGTGAAAATCAAAAGGATACTTCGGGTGGATGAATGAACAGATATTTAAATAAAAGAATGTGCACTGTTCTGTAAAAGCTGAGTTTTCTATGCAGCTGGGGAGCCAGCTTGAGAAGAACACAAAGCTGTTAGCTTGTACCCATGATTGATTTAGTGTAGTTTATTCCACTGTCCCCAAACACCACTTCCTCAGGAACTTTTCTCTAAGCTGAGGCTGGTCTGTTGAAACATTAAGAGAATAGTAGTGAGCTTGTTTGAGTTTTTAGCAGGGGAGTGAAGCTACTCCTTTGCCTTTGAGTTTACTATGGATTATAACCTTCCTTTATCAAAGAAGAGAAAAGGAGAAAATCAAATTAAAATGGAAAACCAAAAATACAGGAATACAAATAAATACAGGGTTATGATTTTATATGTATAACTATTGACCATGGTAAAGGAGGCTAAAAAATAAAACGTATAGGAACACATATTAAAATTTCAGAAAAAGAGTTGGTCTGCTCCTGTCCTGTGGAGATACTGACTCCTGAGTCATCCTAGAGGAGCCACTGCACTCAGAGCAGCCGGTAAGAACTCCATCTCACTCCCTAAGCCCCAGAGATACATATGGGAGCCAGGGCCATTCAGGGCACAGCAGCTACCCAAACCATGCCCCTCCGGAATTCCACTTCCCTTCCTCCCCTGCCTGGTCCTGTGGGCTGGGGCAGACACAGAGTTGGTCTGCTCCTGTCCTGTGGAGATACTGACTCCTGAGTCATCCTAGAGGAGCCACTGC
>NW_021615824.1:0-1404 GCF_004785775.1 Grammomys surdaster
AAACTTTGAGATACAACCTTACTATACAATCCTATACAATCCAAGCTGGTCTGGAAGATGTCCAGGCTGGCCTTGAATTTGTGGTAATACTTGTCTCAGCCTGCTGAGTGCCAAGATTAGAGGGTTACACCACACCTGGGCCTAGGTACCACTGGCAATGCAACTAGATTTGTAGGCAAGAACAGAGAACACATAGGCACACCCTCATGCTACTAAGAACTTGAGAATGTCAGTAGAAAGTAGAGATCCAGGGAGAGTAGAATGGGTGGCTCAAAACAAAGCTCTACAAAGAATGGGCATGACTCTGGTGGTAGAAGTACTCTGCACACCGAGGCTCTAGAATTAATCCCTATCATCACAGGAAAAGGTGCCATAAAATAGAACAGTCATGGGCAGGGAGATCTAAAAATTCAAGATGCAAAGGATATGTGAAGTTCCACATACCCACAAACTTACTTAGTAGTTTTATTGCAAGGACTCTTGTATTCTGAGAAACCAAACTCATGGCTTACAATTTGGAAATACTCATTAAACCAGTGAGATCCTATATCATATCCATCAGTTCACACCAGGTAACTCGGACACCAAGACAGGATGATGGGGATTGAAGAGCTGCTAGTGAGAATGGTAAGCTGGCAAAAGAACAAATTTGTAAAAACTGGGTTAAAGCTGGGTGTGCACACAACCTACAAGCAGCACTTCTAGTCATGGTCTCTAACCTCAACACTACAGAGTATATGCACAAGGGGTAAAGTGTAAGGCTATTCTCTGCAGTATAAGGAGAACTACACTCTTGAGGGGACAGGAAGAACAACATAGAACATCCTGCGGTCACCGTGAAATGTGTCAGTCAATGTGTGCCATCTCAGAACTGAGTGATGGAGCACACTGAAGCACCTGGGGTGGGGGTGGGATGGAGGGAGAAACAGAGATGTATGTATGCATTTATTAGTAGTAGTTTATTAGATATAGTCCAGTACTTTAAAACACAGCAGGCATAGTAAAGATTCTGTTTTTAGAAGTCTTCAGTCTTTAAGACCCGAGTCCTTAATCTTTAACTGGTTTTCTAAATTTTCCACAACATCTTTTAGATAGTCTTCATCTTTAAAAAAATATACGTATAATTCTCTTTCTACTTGAAGCAATTTATTAGTTGCCAAAGTTGTTCTTTTCGTCTTCACATCAGCGAGAATATCAGTAAGGAGATGCTTTAGTTTATTCCACTGAGATTCAACTTGATGAAATTGCTCTATTAACTCCTGAAATGGGAAGAAAAAGCTTTTATTTCAAGAACCTTATTCCAACACCAACTAGAAATTTAAAATATAATTTAAAAGGAAATTCTGTGATTTAATAACTCATAATAAAAACCCATATCACACACTCTTAATCTCAATGCTTAGA
>NW_021615825.1:0-1302 GCF_004785775.1 Grammomys surdaster
ACTTGCTATGAATCCCGGAAATGTCTTCAGCATATTTTCCAGGCACTTGAAAGTAACTTAAAGAAGTATCAGAATTCTCATGCTTGTTGCATTTAGATTCACAGTGGCCTAAATTATTAAACAACCTAACTTCTCATTAGTAGATGACAACCTGCATGCCTCAGGAGGACACTGAGCTATATGAACAAAGACAAAGCAATTGTTAGAGGATTGTACACATATAAAGGATTATACTCTCACAATCAGTGCTGTATGCCTTACAAAACAGCATGTAATTACAGCTTAGGCACTGTCAATCTGCCCAATTCTTTCTCCCATCTGATTTCAATATGTAATGCACTCTCATTTGTCAGGTGAACATTAGAGTTACAGCCACTTTGTCTACACTGCCGGTAGCAATAGAAAATGAAGGGCAGAAAGAACACAAAATCTAGCTGACAAAATCAAGTGTTGTTATAACATTTTTTAGTTAATTTATGATTTTTTTGTAGCAAGAATAGTTTCAGAGATGAAAAGCATATGTGCTCTTATAGATAGGATACACTAAAAACAAAGACTTGCTTTATTTTGATGGTCTGAGAGCTTTCTGCCAATGAAAGATATTGCATGAAAAAGGGAAAATGACATTAAGAGACAGACTGACTTGTTTTGTTTGAATTTAAAGAATGATAATAAATTATAGTTGAATCAAAATGTAATAGTCTTTTTAATCTCCAAAATCTGCATCTCCTTGTCTGGTGTCAAAGCATTCCTCAAATCTCTGACTCCTTTCTGCTTTCTTCACTCACTACAGAACAATTCTTTCTCTTTGGCTGGTTTTAATCCCTGAAAGGAGTTTTTCTGAGCAGGTGCCCCACAATTCTGGCACATCAAAATCTTGGGGTCTCCAAGGTAACTTCAATATTACACCCTCATGTTCCCATATCTTGGATCCACAAATGATCTTCTGTGCATCATAAAAGACAGTGGGTCATTTCTACAACTCTTCCCTCTATAGCACTCTAGGTTCTGGTTGACTCCAGTCTGCTGCAGCTGCTACTGATGGTCTTTCTACTCAGCCCATGGCACTGACATCTTCAATATGCTGGGTTCTCCTGCTGCAACTACATTTCCCTGCTTTCCTCTCATACACTCCCTTCATGGGGCCAAGCCTTAGCTGTTCTCCATAACACATTCATGCCTTAAAAAAGGTGCTATGTTAGTGATATTTACACATAACCAAAGTCATCTGCACCATAAGGTACAGCCTTGACTGTCTCTGGAACACAACTTCATTGTCCTCTCAGAAAACACTCCCCTAAG
>NW_021615826.1:0-1056 GCF_004785775.1 Grammomys surdaster
TTCCAGAGCTAAAAGCAAGTACAATACAGCTCAAAAGACTTAAACAACGTTATATATGATATTTCAGTTAGGACTTGTGTTTACTATAAAGCTTATACACCTATACCCTCCTGCCAGGTATATTTCATTGTTTCATATGGAGTGTCCAAGGAAGTTGCTATATTTGAGCAGAAAAGCACTATGCAACGTATTGAACAAACCTACAGTAAAGATATGTGCATTGCAAAGCATTCGTATTTCCAGAACTAAAGGCAAGTACAATAGAGCTGAAGAGACTTAAACAACGTTACATGTGACATTTCAGTTAGTACCTGTGTTTGCTTTAAAGCATAAACACTTGTACCATCCGGTCTTGTGTACTTCATTGTTTCATATGGCAAGTACAAGTAAGTTGCTAGATTCCAGCAGAAAAGCACAATACAACAAAGTATTCAAAACTACTCTAAAATGCATTGCAATGCATTCATACTTCCAGAGCTAAAGGAAAGTACAATACAGCTGCAAAGACTTAAACTGCGTTATATGTGACATTTCAATTAGGACTTGTGTTTTCTTTAAAGCATAAACACTTTTACCGTCTGGCCATGTATACTTCACTGTTTCATATGGCATGTCCAAGTAAGTTGCTAGATTCTAGGAGATAAGCACTATACAACTTATTGAACAAACTTACTGTAAAGATATTTGCATTGAAATGCATTCGTACTTCCAGAGCTAAAGGCAAGTACATCACATCTGAAAACACTGAAATCCTGTTGCATGTGACATTTCAATTACGGTGCCTGTTTGCTTTAAAACAAACACACTTTTAGCGTCCGGCCATGTATATTTATATGTTTCATACCGCATGTCCAAGTAGGTTGCTGGATACAAGCAGAGAAACAATATACAACTTATTGAACAATCCTACTATAAAGATAAGCACATTGCAAACATTTTTACTTCCAGAGCTAAAGGCCAGTACACCACAGCTGCAAACAATGAACTGACCTGACTTGTGAAATTTTATTTAGGTAGTTTGTTGGTTTATACCATAAACGATTGTACACTCTGGCC
>NW_021615827.1:0-157 GCF_004785775.1 Grammomys surdaster
AAGTCAAAGTAGTGCTATTTGTTGATGATAAGATTCTATACATAAGTGATCCCCAAAATTCTACCAGAGAATCCCTGCAATTGATATACACCTTCAGCCAAGTGGCTGGAGGAAAAAAAAAAAAACAACTCAAGGAAATCAGTAGCTGTCCCTTATT
>NW_021615827.1:257-2757 GCF_004785775.1 Grammomys surdaster
AATAAATAACCATCTGACAAATAATTCTTTACTTTTTGTAGTTGGTAATTATTCATACAATATGATGTGTGCTTAGTACTGTTGATCTGTTTGCTTGTCTCTTTATATCTGTTAATTGGTCTTTTTCTTGCAAATGTATATCCTATTCAAAAGATAAAGAAATGGGAGAAGTGAACCTTTTAATTCACTTTCCTTCTAAAAAGGCTTTGTAATTACATTATAACGTCTGTGTCAGGAAGTAACTGGAGGAAAAGTGGGAATCATTTGAATACAATATCAATGAAATATATGTTGACTATGTGAACACCATGCTTTCTTTTATACGCACGTACGGGATGTTTTAGGATGCAGTGACTTATGAGGATGTGACTGTAAACTTTACTCGGGAAGAATGGGCTTTGTTGGATCCTTCCCAGAAGAAGCTCTACAAAGAGGTGATGCTGGAGACCTTCAGGAACCTCACTGCTATAGGTAAGACTGTTAATGTTGTTTTCCTTTTTAAAATCAGAAGGCAACTGGTTTCTTGGTTTGTATGTTTGTTTGTTTGTCTTTTTGCTTGCTTCTTTTGTTGTTGTTGATGCTCTTCTATAATTTCAATTGAGAAGGGGGAAGAATGAGGTGAATGAATCAGACGTGGTTTAAGGTTCACTGAAGAGAGTACCTTAAATTTTGCCTATCTTCATATCATACATTTTCTGGTACTATGTTTCAGGCTATTATTGGGAAGACCACAGTTATGAAAAGAATTCTCAAAATTCTAGAAGACATGGAAGGTAATGTTTATTTATGTGGTGATCCAAATATGCCTCTGAAGAAATCTCCATGTGTTCTTGATGTTTTTGTTAAAAAAAAAAAAAACAGTGTAGGCCAGGTGGTTGTGGCTCACACCTTTAATTCCAGTACTTGGAAGGCAGAGGCAGGTGAATTTCTGAGTTCCAGGCCAGACTGGTCTACACACTGAGTTCCAGGACACCCAGGGTTATAAAAAGAAACCCTGTCTCAAAAGAACCAAAAAAAAGAAAAAAAACTGACAGTGTAAATAAGCAGAGCTTTAAAGATATTGAGTATTTAATTCTAACAAATACATGTACATATATGACAGGTATTCTTTTTTCATTTGCAGTGCATTCTTCAGTGTAGAATACATGGAAACAGTGCCTTAACCGATAGTACTATTTGAAGCACAGCCCCATTGACACTAAAATGCAGATCTGCCAGTCTGTTTATCTTAATACCTGTAAATATTACAAGAAGTAGACACTTTGAATGTATTATGTGTATATCCAAATCATTCTCATGAGCAAACAGTGCACAATAAAGGAGATGTTACTCACGTACATGTAGGAAGGTGGGTAAGTTTCCTGATAGTGGAAGTTCATAAGGGTTGAGAAATTTGCATAGAAAACTTAATGTGAATACCACACATGTCTCTTGAGTACAAAAATTCAAATTGTTTGAATGCAATATGGGTTCCTTTTATTTGTTATTCTACCTTTAATAGTATATTGTAAGGCACATACATCTCTGTTCATCTATCTATCTATCTATCTATCTATCTATCTATCTATCTATTTACCTATATTTTTATATAGAGGATGCAGTTCCCAATTATTTAGAGATATTGATAGAAATCCTGTACTTCTCTCTCTCCCAGAACATTTAGACGATAAGTTATTATTCCCACTTTGAGTAGTTTGTTGAACTTGATATGATTTTCTTTTCTTTTTTTTTAGTTTTTCAATACAGGATTTCTCTGTATAGTCCTGCTGTCCTGGAACTCACTCTGAAGACCAGACTAGCCTTGAACTCAGAAATCCACCTGCCTCTGCCTTCCAAGTGCAGGGATTAAAGAGATCCACCACCACTGCCTGGCTGCAGTGATTGTTTAAAAGCTGTGACTTCTTTCACGGTTTCTTAAATATATTTTTTAAAAAAACATATGAGAAAAGATTGCTATGAATGTGAGCCATGAAATAAATACTTTTACAATAACAGATATCCTTAAAGATGTAATGGAACCCATAATATAGGAGAACATCATGGACATAAACAAAATGATGAAACCCTGTTATATCTGATTTCTCATTACATTTAGAAAACTCTGTAAAAGTGATTCATACATATAAAAATATTCAGTAATATAATACATGGGGTAAAACTTCCAATAGGGCCAATCACATACACAGGCATGGAAGAATTTATACTGTAGATAAAATTTCTAAATATACGCAAAGTGATCAAGATTTTGTATGTCACAGGCATCTTCAAAGGGAAGAAAGAATTCACAGTGGAGAGAAAACCTATAAAAGTGTCCAATGTAATGAAGAGTTTTCAAGTCACAGTCATCCTCAGATACATAAAAGAATGCTTACTGGAGCCTTTGTATATGAGAGTGGTCTTCAAATGCATAGGAGAACAAACACAGGAGAGAAACCCTGTGATTGTAACACACGTGGTGAAGCCTTTGCATGCCACAGCCATCTGCAAAGCCCTAAAAGAA
>NW_021615828.1:0-1652 GCF_004785775.1 Grammomys surdaster
TTTGATGGAAAAGGATTATTTTCTTGCTCTTTCTAGGGTATGATTGCCCTCCTTGTATTGGAGCTTTCCTGCTATTATCCTTTGTAAAGCTGGATTTGTGGGAAGATACTGTGTAAATTCAGTTTTGTCATGGAATATCTTATTTTCTCCATCTATGGTAATTGAGAGTTTTGCTGGGTAAAGTAGCTTGGGCTGGTATTTATGTTCTCTTAGGGTTTGTATGATATTTGTCCAGGATCTTCTGGCTTTTATAGTATCTGGTGAGAAGTCAGGTGTAATTGTGATAGGTTTGCCTTTATATGTTATTTGGCCTTTTTCCCTAACTGCTTTTAAAATTCTTTCTTTGTTTTGTACATTTTGTGTCTTGATTATTATGTGACGGGAGGTGTTTCTTTTTTGATCTAGTCTGTTTGGCGTTCTGTAGGCTTCTTGTGTGATTATGGGCATCTCATTCCTTAGGTTAGGGAAGTTTTCCTCAATAATTTTGTTGAAGATATTTACTGGCCCTTTAAGTTGGGAATCTTCACTCTCATCTATACCTATTATCCTTAGGTTTGGTCTTCTCATTGCGTCCTGGATTTCCTGGATATTTTGAGATAGCAACTTTTTGCATTTTGCATTTTCTTTGATAGTTGTGTCAATATTTTCTAAGGTATCTTCTGCACCTGAGATTCTTTCTTCTATCTCTTGTATTCTGTTGGTGATGCTTGTGTCTATGACTCCTGAGTTCTTTCTTAGGTTTTCTATCTCCAGGATAGTCTCCCTTTGTGCTTTCTTTATTGTTTCCACTTCCGTTTTTATGTCCTGGATGGTTTTGTTCAATTCCTTCATCTGTTTGTTTGTGTTTTCTTGTAATTCTTTAAAGGATTTTTGTGTTTCTATAAGGACTTCATCCTGTTTTCCTGTGTTCTCCTCAAGTTTTTTGATAGTGTTATTTACTTCCTTCTTGTAGTCCTCTAGCATCATCATTAGAAGTGATTTTAGATCTGGTTCTTGTTTTCCTGGTGATATGGGGAGTTCAGGACTTTCTAATGTGGGAGAAGTAGGTTCTGATACTGGCAAGTACCTTGGGTTGCTGGTGCTTGTGTTCTTGAGCTTGCCTTTCGCCATCTGGATCACCTTTGTGTTATCAGTGCTGTCTCTGACTGGGACCTGTCTTTCCTATTATCTAGGCTGTGTCAGAACTGTTTGGGATGGGTTTTGCTGCTTGAGTTAGAGCTGAGGCCCAAGATGTGCTCAGTGTTCAGGTGGAAACCGGAAGGGGCCGGGGCTCCGGGTCAGGAGTGGATTCCTGGGTCTCAGTGAGTCCCAGTGAGTCCCAGTGGGTCCCGGTGGGTCCCAGTTGCTCCCTGACTCGGGGCGAGCACTGCCATCTCCTAGCCTAAGAAATTGCTTGGCGAGCCCCGCTTCCTCTGGATTCTGCGAGATTGGGTGCAGAGCTGACTCTCGGGATCTGCTCCGGCACAGACCTGAAGGAACCCACACTCCGGGCCTGGAGTGAACTCCTGGGTCCCAGTGGGTCCTAGCCGCTCCCTGTTTGGGGGCAAGCACTGCCACCTCCTAGCCCAAGACCCTGCTTGGCACAGAGGTCCTGCGAGCCCCGCTTCCCCTGGATTCTGCGAGATTGGGTGCAGAGCTGCCTCCCGGGATTC
>NW_021615829.1:0-1682 GCF_004785775.1 Grammomys surdaster
GCATATTATCTGTCTATAGAGTCAAATAATGTAATCACACTTTGTATATGTGAACAACATAATTTATATTCTAGAAACCATCTTTTGACTGTCTATCCATTTAAACTACCACAACACTTAACATCCTAAGAACTAAAAAATATCCAGAAAAATCCATTTTAGTTGTAGAAGGTCAAAGGATCTTGTGGTCAAAGATAAGCTCTAGGCAAACCAGGAATACAAAACCACAGTGGTTTCTCTTCAATGGACAGGAAAGGACACTCTTTTCTGACCAAAAGTGAGGGAATGGCTGTAGTAAGTAGCTTGGAGATCTGTGGTAGATGTAGTGCCAGGCCACACCTGAAACTCCCAGAATATTAAGCTTATGGCAAACTCTTCCCCCCTAGGGAATTGTTTCTTAGTCAATAGAAACTAGCCTTAGGGGAGATGTGACATGCACTACACAGATTGGTGTTTGCTACAATGTAGGTTTAATCCTCTTTTAGGCCCTTTAGTTTTAGAACCCAACTTAAAGAAAGAGTAACATGTCCTTTGCAATACACTTTTGAAGTAGTCACATTTAAATATTTGTTGTGCTCAGAGGACTGAGATAACTGTCATCAAGATTTTTTTTCCATAAACATACTCTACTTAAATATTCCTAAAATAAACCACACTTGGGTCAGAATCTAGAAGTTTCACCCAATACTAGGTACTGAATGTGTAGGGTAAACATTGTTTATCTCATTTTTTTTTTCGAAACAGGGGTTCTCTGTATAGCCCTGGCTGTCCTTGAAGGCACTCTTGTATCCCAGGCTCACCTCAAACTCAGAAATCCGCCTGCCTTTGCCTCCCAAGTGCTGGAATTAAAGGTGTGTGTCACCACCGCCTGGCTATTTCCTGGTTTTAACAACTCAGAAATTCCTGAATTTACACAATTTAGGAATTAAAATCCCCCCAATCTACAAACTTACATATTCCCACTGCTGAAAATCCTACCTGCTCCATGAAACCCTGTACAAAGCCTGCCTCCCACTAAGTTCTCTTCTGAATCTCAGCTGAGCAGAGTCAGCCTCTCTTCAGTGTTTTTCAGTAAATATCTTGTGTGTGATTTGTTGTTACATAAGGCCTTGTGGTATTTCTTAGTTTCTAACAGCCAGGAAACCTTTTATCTCAGAGCTGCTAACACTTGCACTGGGACACTTTATCCTGAGGGCTGCAAGAATTTCTTTGGGAATAATCCACCACACACATAATACCAGTGTTGAAACATATACAGAGTGGTAGTGAACTAGATTTTCATTTTTGTCTTGTGGATTGTTACTCTGCCAGACTTAGTGTTTGCAGAGACCCCCACACTTATATCACCTAATCAGTAAACATCAAACACAATCTTTCATTCTGAACAATAAACTCAAGAGTTAAACACAATCTTTCTTCCCCTTTGAAATTGTAGTGTTTTGATGTCATTATTTATAAGAAGATACATTATCCCCACCCAGGAAAATGTTTCACAAAAAACTGCCAAGAAATAGACAAGAAATCTGAGATAAGAACTGATGGGACCCAAATTGTAACGCCTGCATATCAAATATTAATGATGAAGTTCATGGTGAACATCAATGTTAGTAAATGTAGATGTGGAAATACAGGACTACAGTCAGTTTGGCCAAAATTGTGGGAAAAAATGTGAGTCTATGCAA
>NW_021615830.1:0-1871 GCF_004785775.1 Grammomys surdaster
GTAACAAAATATTCATGGGAGCAAATATGGAGAAAAAGTGTAAGACAGAAACTGAAGGAGGGACCGTCTGGAGACCTATCCACCTGGGTATCCATCCCATGTACAGTCACCAAAGGTAGACACTGAAGTGGATGTCAGGAAGTGCATGCTGACAGGAGCCTGATATAGTTGTCTCCTTAGAGATCTGCCATAGTCTCACATATTCAGAGGCAAATACTCATAGCTGACCATTGAACTGATCAAGGGTTTCCCAATGGAGGAGTTAGAGAGAATACTAAAGGAGCTGAAAGGGTTTGTGGCCCCATGGTAAGAGCCACAATACCAACCAACCAGAGCTCCTAGGTTCTAAACCACCAGCCTGGGAGCACATAGGGAGGCACCCATGGCTCCAGCTGTATATTTAGGGGAGGATGGCCTTGTCAGGCATAAGTGGGAGAGGAGATCCTTGGTCCCATGAAGGGTGGATGCCGAGCATTGGGTAATTCAAGGGTTGGGAAGTGGAAGTGAGGAGGTGAGTGGGGACACATCCTCATAGAAGCAGGGGAGGGGGATGGGATAGGGGATTCCTGGGTAGAGGGGGAATGGGGTAAGGGAGTAACATCTGAAATGTAAATAAAATATCCAATAAAAATTAAAAAAATCAGTGCATTAGTCACTGTGCAGAATATGAAGTCTTCTAAAGAGACTCCCTCATTTACTATGTAGTTGTTCATGTTTTTGTGGGGGTCTTTTGTTTTGTTTTGTTATGAAAAATTATTCTTACACTCCTGGTTGAGGTCATTTTGATTGTGAGTGAAGGAATCTAGAGTTTGTTCCTAAAATGGATGTGAAGCCTCATGCACACTGATTAGAGATTTTCATGTATATGTTCATCAAGGAAGGGGGTTTATACATTCTCTTTTCATTGTATTTATTTGGTCCTGGGATCAGGGTAATACAACCACAGGGATGAGTAGTTTTTTATTTCTCTTTTATGAAGTAGTTTCTATAATACTAGTATACATTTTTCTTTAAAAGTATTTTAATGCATTTAGGGAATCCATGAGATTTGTCTCTGCTTTTGTGGAAGATATATTTTTGGCTATTCCATACTTGATGCATATGATGCTTGTTTTAATTGTTTTATTTTATCTTATTTTATTATTCACACATGTCTAAAAGTCACTCTCCCATTTTTTACTTTTGGGTGTATAAAAATTGAAATGTCTCTGGAAAATCATCTGGATTATAGTCTATTGGGAAGAACCTCATCTTTTTTCCATACTTTAATTTGTATCAGGTCTGTCTGGATCAGTGTCATTGAAGGGTTTGCATTTTGGTCTTAAAAATAGCCAAGCCATTGTTTCTGTGATCTCAGTATTTTGAATTTCATGCCCGCTCTCTGATTCAATTTTATGAGCTTTACCATGATTGCTCATCTTCTGGTTTGGGGTTGTGTTCTTCTGGTATTTCTATGTCCATAGAGAGTGATACTCAGTAGTTTGGGATATCTCAGATTTCATGATGGAGAACAAACAGTTATAAACATCCATTCTAAAATTCCATCCGTTTTTATTTGTAGCCTTGTATGCCCCTGGCTTTGTGCATAAGATTAGGGGTTTGAAACTGAGCCAAAATCATGGACAGCTACATGGAAGAGGACATCCTTTAAAAGGATTTCAGGATCTTATTATCTCTGGATTGTGGCTCAGTCAAGGAGACGAAGCTTGCCTGTCACCTTACACATGTGCAAAAGTGACTGTTAAGGTTTTTGGGGAAAAAAACAACAACAATGTAGCTGACACCACTTCTGAGGTAGAATTCTTTCAATCTTTAGAGCACAAGGAACATTGTTCAATTATTTTCACATGATTGACACACTGACAACTACA
>NW_021615831.1:0-1878 GCF_004785775.1 Grammomys surdaster
AGCCATTTGTTCAGAGTTTCTTTGAGACCTAACTAGGTTCTGGCCAAGCCTCCTTGGAAACAGGCTCTTGTTGGATTTCAGCTATCTTTATTATGTTGGTCCAAATAGTTTTCTTGCAGTTTTTTTTTTTTTTTTTTTGGTTTTTCGAGACAGGGTTTCTCTGTGTAGCCCTGGCTGTCCTGGAACTCACTCTGTAGACCAGGCTAGCCTGGAACTCAGAAATTCGCCTGCCTCTGCCTCCCAAGTGCTGGGATTAAAGGCGTGCGCCACCACCGCCCGGCTTTCTTGCAGTCTTTTTTGCTCCTCTTCATGGTTCCTAGAAAAAGGACTCTGAATGTGTGTGAACTGTGTGAAGGAGTTTCATATATTATAGAGTAAACTGAAATTCTCAGAGAAAGAGAGACATTTTCTATTGTATCTTCTGAATCATTTATGTATGTCCCTTTGTCAAGTGTAGTCATCTTTCATTTTTGATTCATGTAAAGTTCCAGGTATTTTGTGACAAATGTTTTCCCATATTCAGGTCTCCCTCTGCTCAGCCATATCTGCTCACCCTTAAACCAAAGCTAAGAGCCCTGGATGGAAAAGGCCCAGGAGACTGTAACAAAAGGTCCAGGTATGTTAGAGGGATGGAGTGGGTCTCCTCTGTCAGTAGAAATAATAGAATAATGTTATAATAATAGTAGGATAATGTTTCTGGAAATTTTCACTGAGAGTAATATTAAATGTAGTGATATGGATTTCCTATTATAGGCCACCAGTGAGTTTATCTCAATAGTTGATTAGAGTCTCTGAAATAACTGTTTCCCATTGAAAACAGTTTCTTTTACCCAGACTCAAAGCAGCCTCAGGAAATGAGTGCATGAAATGGGCCATTTATACATGCAGCAAATGTCAGTAGTGGATTCCCTTCTATGGCCTGTAAACTTCCTTATGGGTTTTAGCCAGGTTTCCACTGCAACCTCTGTATTTTATTTATTTTTTATTTTTTTATTTTTTATTTATTTTTTCATTTATTTTTATTTATTTATTTTTTTTGCCTTGTGGAGCTGACCTTAGCTTCAACGAGAAAACCTTCTGTTACTCACAAGCAGTCTTTCCACTGTGATAACAGTGGCCATGCTCTGCCTGTCAAGTTAAGATTGTAGCACACAGGATCCAAATCTAAATTAGGCCATTGATAACTCTACCTCCTGCCCCAGGTTTCAGAGCAGTTTTGACAATATGAACACTACCACCAGGAAGTCCAAGATATTGGCAAAGCGAATGGTCTAAGCTGAGTTTTTTCTCCAGAAAATAGTGTTCTTTTCTGAATAGTGTATTCTGTCTACTCTAAACATTTTTCTGTCCTTGAATTGTTTTCTCACTTATGCACTGTATAACATTAAGCAGTATAAGAATGGAATAATTATTGTTGAGTTTTTCTGTACTGTTTAATTTTCTTTTGTTTCTCTTTGCCTTTGTTATTCTGAGGTATGTTTCTTTTCTTCTTACATTCTTGAGAACTTTTATACTGAGCAATGTCTAATTTTAACCACTCCTATTGTGATTGTTGTCTGGGAGGCCTCCTGCCTCCATCTATTTACCCAGGCCTGGTCCTCTAGTCCTGGAATCCTCTAGAATCTATACGATCTTATCTAGTCCTAGAGTGTTTTCAGCCTCTGAAATTTCCTGCTGAATAAGCTTCTTCTTTCTTGTTCCTTGTCAACTCTTAACTGGCTGGTTCAACTCAGCTGTTCAGGATCAAACTCCTCTTCTGACTGAGCTGTTCATTGTGACTCCTCTCTCAGAAGCTGAATTGCTCTGCCTGGCCTTAAGTTAACTGTTGCAATCTTTCCTCATCTTCTGGCTCTGTCTCCTTTTCTTGCTCATTCTGCT
>NW_021615832.1:0-2800 GCF_004785775.1 Grammomys surdaster
AGCTCCTGCTTTGCACAGCAGCCACTGTTGCTTGGGGAGAAGATGGGCTGAGCACTTGATGAGTTATAGATGTCTTCTGCCCACTGCACACCTGAACTCTGAGTTGGAATAAACCCTAAACTCTCTGTCTGAAGGTCTTTTGCTGGTGTATTGTGCTTAAAGGTTTCTCTAAACTGTGAAGCCATTTTGGTGACAATAGTCATAAAAAAATCAACTAAGACAGTTTAGGATCAATGTGTGTGACTTTAGGATCAATGCAAACAATGGATGAATGTACTGTAAAATCTGTGAATTTAAAAAAAGGAGGAAATACATAATTAATGTTGAGAAGAAGAAACATAAAATAACTGAGATTTGTGTCCGCATTGGTTTTATGGATTCCTGACAGTAAATATTTCGTTGTAGTCCTACAAACCTGCTTGCTGGGAAGGGGAAATGGACAAAACACCAGAATAAAACTTGACTTGATCGAGAAAGTCCTGTGTCAATGATGGACAGACCTGTCATAAGATCATAAGAACACAGCAATGCCTTCTGTTTTCCCTTTGGAAATGGCCGAGTTATTTTGCTGTTCCTCAAATTTTAAGTTTCACCTTGGTGTCTCATTCTACAGTACCAGAGAATGCTACTTTCATAAGACATTATTTGTAGTGAATGACCAGTAATATTAAATTCACAGGGAAGCAAACAAACAGCCATATTCGTACCTTGATAGTTACCAACCTAGAGTTTCCTTTAGAGTTTTCAAAAATCAAACACTTGATCAGTAAAGCTTTCAAAAGACAATATTGAACTACTGAAAACTACCCATAATTGTGATGAAGATTTTCCCAAGACCACAGATAATATTACACATACCCACACACACCCATATCCATACATACTCAGACACTCAAGACTACAAAGAAGGGAAGTCTATGCATTCGACTAACTTACCTCTTTCTTCAGTAAACTTCAAGGGTGATTCCAAGAAGATCTGGGAGGAAGTGTTTGTCCCAACCTTGGTTCTGCCTCATCTGAGGTTCTGTTAGAATTGGTTTCCTTTTATAGTGCCTGGCTTCAGTGAGTGAGTGGCTGACATTGATTGATTTCACTATGTGATTCAATTAGACCTCCTATGCCTGGGTGGGGCAGATGCCCATTTTATCCACAGTACTCAACATAGTAAAAGTAGAATCAGGAGACTCCCTAGTTCCAACACTGCCTGGTAGCCTAGGAGATCCAAGGTCAGTCTGATCTAGGGAAACAGATAATGCCAAAAAAGGGCAGCCAATACAAGTAACCAAACAAAATAGGGGAAAGGCATCTTTTCCTGCTGATTGAATCACATTAAGAATCCTAACTCAGCCCTAGTTTTGCACTTCTAATGCAATGATTGATGCTTCCATTGAAGAAGATAACCCCCAAGTCACTGTAATGAAAGTAAATAGTACCACATTGAAAAGGAATACCAAGATTGGCATTTATCTTTCATGACTTCTGATTCTGTGTTCTCACAAAGGAATCATTCGAAACTCATTAAAATTTCCTGGTTTCCAGAGAGATTGGATCCTAATTGCTTCAGTGAGTTCTGTAGAACACTTGATAGTGGAGTCATACTGGGCAAGAATTCAGAAGGTGTCTGTAGGCACAATATAGGAAACATGGAGGCTGAAGGGAAGTTATCTTTTTTGGTAGAGAGTGACATGTACTGTATACTAGGGAGAAATTAAAATTTGTGGTAAAACATGGTGGTCTTTGTTGTTCTCTCTCTTTTCATCTCTCTCTTGTGTTTACTTTTTTCTTTTTTCAAATGTCAATATGGTATCCCTGTCTGCTCAGAATCTCACTACTTTGTTCAGAATGATCTTACACTACAATCCTACAGCTTTTGACACCTTAGTGCTGACATCCCTGAAAGGACCTCACTACTTCACACATCCTTTTTGTTTTTCATCTTCTGTTTTGTTTTACTTCATCTTGAGGCATTTATTCCCCATATATGCTTAGATATAATGGCCCTACTGTGTGGATCAGGTTGATCTGAAATTGATATACCTTTGCCTCTAACTCTTGAGTGGCCATTTTAAAGGTGATTGCCTTTGTAAATGGCTTTTTCCAAACATGCTAATTAATAGGTTCAATTGTGACCCCTAAATTCACATGTTGATATTTTAGCCCTAAAGACAGAGGTCCTATATCAAGGTTGCACTGAACTTCAGTAGAAAACAAAGAACCTTAATTGCCATCACCCAAAAACAGGATGGAAGCTCAGTGATTACTACTTCTAAAGTGTGACACCTTTTTAATTCACAAAACCAAAATTTTTGAATGTTTAAACCTCAAGCTGCTCTTCTCTTTAAGGAAAAATTGACAAAGAAAGCACTACAAATTCTTCAAATAAATTAGCTATTTGTTACAACAATGATTGACTTACCATGTACAAATTTATGATTTATTTTAATTGCTATTGATGATCATTATATTAATGAATTAATGCAATACTAACAGGAAGAAGCATTCAGATGAAGTGGTTTTTTTTTTTCATGAAAGCAATACACATTTTACTGTTGTTCACTATTTACTTCCTGCATATGAATTTCAAAGGACACAATTCAATTTAGAAATTAGAGTACTTGATGGTCCTTTGTGGTTTTAATCCCTGCCACACCCTTAATCCTAGATTAGAAAACAGATGCAGGAGGATCTCTATCATTTTGAGACTAGCCTGGGTTTCAAATAGAGTTCAAAAATAGCCAGGCTTGCATAATCAGAAGGTATCACAACAAAACAAAACAAGCAGAAACAACAACAACAACAA
>NW_021615833.1:0-7378 GCF_004785775.1 Grammomys surdaster
CCCTTCTCATTTGACCAGCTCATTTGGAAGGAAACGTAAGTAAATATGCAAGTTGAGAATGGAACCATACAATTTTTTTTTTTGGTCATGACTGTTATACTTTTTTATGACTATATAATGAGAAGTTATAAAACTATTCTTACAGCTCATGGTGTATTCCTTGATAAACTCTTACCACATGTAACTTTCTTGTGCTGAATTGACTTCATGTAGCTGTTTATAAAAGCACAGACAGACAGAAGTGCATGCACTCGCTTGCGCATGCACACACTCACACACTCACACACACACACTCACTGAACATGTTTCAGCTATGGTCTTGATATTTCTACAGGTTAAAAATAGGAAGTTTGGATTCATCTTATGTGGATTCACCTTATGTGCTGGATATAAGAGAATGTTTGTTTAAATTACGACTTAGGAAATTAGCATCAGTGCTTATACCTTCCATTGACAGAATGAAAGTAACATAATTTATTGAAATATGACAATTTACTTAACATAGTAGTGCAAGATGCTGTTAGCAGGGGAGTATATAATAACTGGAGGTGAGGAGGGCAGAGTTGCCTGGCTCTGGTACACAGTAGTTGCTTATGAAATGCTAGCTAGCAATTAATGGCAATTGTCATTATATTTGTATTGAAATTTTTTGATGAGTTTCGTGAAGTGTTGTAACTTATCTTTTTTTTTAATTTTTTTTTAATTTCTTTTTTTTTTGAACATGAAATGCTTTTTTATAACATGTTTTACAAGGGGAGGGGGTAAGAGGGTCCAGGTGGTGGAAAAGTACAAAATCTTCTTGGCCTGTGCCTTGAAACATGTCATGGTCTATATGGTACACTGCCTTGAATTATGATCTACCTGCAGTTCTTCAGAAGATATGGTACACTGCTTGAGTTATGGTCTCCCTGCTATTCTTAAGAAGACATGGTACTCTGCTTTGAGTCTATCTGCAGTTGCTAAGCAGGATCTTGCAGTTGCCAAGCTTCAGAGGACATTGAGCAGGTGGGGAAAGGTAGGGGGTAAGGGTAAGGGCGAGGGTCCTGGCTTCTGGCATCTCCCCCTTCTCTGTTTAGTTAGAGAAGGCGTCTTATGTTCAATCCCAACTATGTGAGTTTTGAATTTGGATGTCTAATTATGGGGGGTCTTAGACAAGTTCACAACCCCAAAACACTGATGTGAGACGAGTCACATCGATGGTCGAAGGCTTTAGGCTGTCGACGATGGGCAACGTCAAGGGACTCTGATGTGGGTGAAAGGAGGGTGAGAGCCCTGTCTTAGGCCATGTAGGCTGCACCCACTCCCAGCACCACGCACTCCATTTCGGCTGCATTGGGTGGGCCCCTGGGAAGTGGACCTACAATAATCCCGTCATTGGACTAACTCACAGCCATCCTAGTCTCTTGTAAATGTTCAAGTTACCAACCATTTGTCAGTTTGGGGTGTAATATTGCCATAAAGGAAGGCTCCCCAATGTTAGCGGCCATATCAAGGGTGGCCTTGGTTTAGGAAAAAGCCAATTTTTGTTGTGGTGATCAAGAGGCCAAGCTCTCTAGCGAGAGAAATGAGGGCAAATCCAGGCATACCAGGAACCCTTCTGGAGGGCGTGGAAGTCTAGGGGTCGACCGTAGGGGGAGGCAGGGGAGCTGACAGCTGTGTCAGTCTCCTGCGGAGTCACTTCTGGATCCTCTGCAATTTTCAGCTGATGGTAATGAACTTCAACTGCCTTCTTGATGGCAGCATCAACCTGGTTCCGTGGACGACAGGTCACGGGCGATGATCTCTGTCTTGCTCAATCTTGATGTCGTGCGCACATCCTCTCAATGAGGGTCCGTCCAGATAGGTCCGTGCCTCGAGCCCCACGTCTGGGTGCCACTTGACCCGACCGGCGGGTCCTGGTTATTCGTGGGGGCGAGGAGGACTGCAACCTGCTATTCTTCAGAAGATATGGTACACTGCTTGAGTTATGGTCTCCCTGCTATTCTTCAGATGATATGGTACACTGCTTTGAGTCTATCTGCAGTTGCCAAGCAGGATCTTGCAGTTGCCCAGCTTCAGGGGACCTTGTGCAGGTGGGAAAAGGTAGGGGGTGAGGGTAAGGGCGAGGCTCCTGGCTTCTGGTCCATCTGGGTTAGAACTTCTAATAGCAGGCATCACGGGTGATTCAATTTTACCTGGAAAGAAAAAAGAAGGGGATTCTCAGGGAGATTTCTCTTCCCTGGATGTAAATTGTTATTCATCGTATTTATGATTGGGCCTGGCTTTGTGAGGGTATCTATTTTTTTCATTAATATTTGTGGTAGCCGGTTAGCTGTGCCTTCTGTGGTATTGGGCAGGCATATCAGTCCTCGGCTCCATAAGGGAACTGGGACTGGGGCATTCCCTTTATGGGTATGAGGGTCCTTTCCCATATCTGTGGCAAAGTTTTGTTGGTCTTGGTGGTGCCCGAGGTCACCAACATGGTCAGCAAGAGATTTGCCATGAGCTTTCAGCTTTAGAGAGAGAAAAGTGAACAAGGCATGATGGAGAGTATTTCAGGGGGACTCCTTCTGAGGGGGTACCGTTCCCCCTCTTTTCTTTTTAAAGCCAATTTTTCAGAGTTCTTGTAAAATCAGGGCAGAAGCGCCAACAGTTGCTCCTTCCACACTCAGAGAGTCATGAAGGCCTTATTTAAGGATATATAAATCTATATTAATAATCTTTTGTCAAAGGACTTTTATAGCTCCACTGACAATTAATCAGACTATATGATATATCGATTAGAAATAGCTTTTTCTACTTTTTGTGAGATTACCTCTCTTTTGTCAATTAACTGTTGAGGAAGTTTGGGTTTACCTCTCTCTTGAGAATATTGAACAGAGATTTAAATTCTTTTGTGGAGAGCTTAAAATAGTATCTTAGCCAATTTGCATCTCCTAGAAACTTTTGAAATTAATTTAAAATAAATAGACTCCCTTTTTTTTAAATCCTTTATCTGTGTGGGGTTTTTATTGGGTATTATAAGTATTTACCTTTCAATGTTGTCTCCTTTCTCATTCTCCCCCCAAATCCCTTATCCCCTGCCCCTTCCTCCTAATTTTTGTGATGGTGTGCTCCAAACATCCTCCCAGTCCCATCTCCCTGCTCTCGAATTCCAACACAGTAGGGGATCCAAACTTTTGGGGACCTTGGCCCTCCACTTTCACTGGAGTCTAACAAGGTCACCCTCAATTCCCTATACAGGTGCGTGAGTCCCTCCCTTTGTGCTCTCTGGTTGGTGGTTTAGACTTTGGGAGTTCTGGTTGAAACTTTTGATGCTCCTTCTAAAAAGGACCAACGTATTCATACTTTGGTCTTCCTTCTTCTATGTGAGTTTTATGTGGTCTATATGAAGATTCTTAGAAATTGTGAGCTTTTGGGCTAATATCCACTTATCAGTGAGTGCATACCATGTATGTTCTGTGCGGGGCGCGCGTGAAGTGGTCTCGCCGGCAAAAAACATACACACACGCGCGCGCACACACACACATCACACACACGCCAGAATCCTTTCGTATGAACACGTTTATTTCCCCAAAACCAAGATGGTGGAAGAAGACGAAGAAGGCGTGGGAAAGCACTGCCTATATACCCCAGAGCGGGGTATTCACCCCCTGATTGGCTGCTTACTCGTAGCGCGCCAAACGCCGTGGGATGGGCTTAGCTTTGGCGGGCTAACCATGGCACATGCGCAGTTTACTTGGTACTAGGAAGAATTACGGGCGACAGCGCCACCTAGCGATGGCGGACTTTGTCAGCTCTCGTGGCGGCTCCCAACAACTGCCCCTTTTTGTTTAAATATAGAGGGTGGCAGAGGTCCCTGGGAAGGTTTCGTAACTCCCACCTTTGGGGGGTCTCACGGCGGGTCTGAGTCTCTTTAGAGGGCGGTGCTCAAACTCTTACCCGTCACGGGGTCAACCTCCCCACCCGAGGCTGCCCTGTCTTAGGTGGCCGAGCCTTATCCGTCCACTCCGTTATTGACTTACCAGACCTTCTATCCGTGGAACGAACACCTTAGTGGGCAGGGACTGTGTACAGAAATGTTTGAGGCTTTACAGGGTGTCTTTACCAGAAGCCCTAGGGTGCAGCGGCTGAGGAATCTGTCTACTGGCTATTTCCTTTTAGATTTGTCAAACAGACACTGGCCAATGTCCCGTGTCTAGGCTGACTGACATTTCTTCACAGCCAGCACCAAAGAATGGTGAGCGCTCTGGCTAGGCTACGAGGGTCGCGCACCCACACCTGGCATTCTCTGAATGTGCGCTCCAGGTTGTGGCCACTCGTAATGCCTGTCACCGGGTAATATCACCATTCGTGGTATACCTCTGGCATATGAGATCAGCTTATTCCCGTCGTTGGGATCAATTGACAGCCGGTCTGGAGACAAAAGGATGGAGTTATCTAACTGACTGCCCTTAGTCTGTCTAGTATGGTACCAGTTATGACTCAAACCCACGGCCTGATCAAGCAAATTCCATCTTGGGGGAATAAGCGATCAAAGAACCAACAGTTTAAAACCGTCTCCCTTACCCTACCAGGTGCAATGGAAACACAAGTTCTCTGGGTGCAAGGGCTAAGGGGAACAGAAAGAGATGCAAACACCCATCCCTGTGCAATGGAGTCATCTCCTAGGGGTGCAAGGGCTGTTTGTCTCAAAACTCAGGTACCACAGCTATACAGACAAGAATCAGCCAGGTCGAGACTCCTCACTGACCCAGTGTATTGGGCAAATCTCTGGGGTGTAACGCTGATGGCCTAACATTTAGCACCACCACTCGCAAGGGGAGGACTGCTCATTTTCGAAGCAGTGAAAGCTACACTGCAGGGAAAGCCCCTAGTACTTTGGTCACAAACGCCTGGCCAATAATAGCCTTGCCAAAATTCTATTGAGCTATGAGTTCGCAAACCAATCAAAGGATGAATACTAAACCACAACTTAGGGTAAACTAAACCGGCCTACTCCCACCCACTTAAAAAAGGGAAAAAAAGGAAAGGAGGACAGTCCTTCAGTCAGGGACAGATCCACGTGCGTCGAGTTGATGTTCACCATAGCTGCTCTCAATTTTCTGAGTGTCTCACTGAAGTTTTCTGAGCAGTTTCCTGTAAGATACTGAAACAATTTTCTGGACAGATTAGTTACACGAGTAAAGTTTTTATACTGTACACTGGTGATGTAAAGTGTACCCAGTTTTTTCTCACATCTCAATTGGGCTAGTTGAAAGAGGATATCTGATCTCTCTCTCACTAAATCAAGGCGTTGATTAAGGATGATTAGCCCGCCTTTTAGTAGGGTACTGGCGGAGGTTTGAAGGTTAACAGTCTCTGCCACCGTGGCTGACAATTGGGGGTAGTGCCCACCTGAACAGAAGTTGACATAGCAATCTCAGTGGCAGTGGCGATAACGGCACTAATTAATATCGTCGTCACTATGGCTGCAGTTATACCAAATCTCCTTTTTGTCTAAATAATGACAAAGTGGAATGAGTCTCCACGGGGATGGGAACCCATCGCGTGACTCTGGCAACCATAGTGCAAGTGAATCTTTAGAATTCTAACACTGGGACATCCAGCAGGTTTTATTGGTACAATTCTTAAAGGTGGAATTTGATAAAATAAACAAAAATACTAGGAACCTGTATCCCTTGGATCAGTACAAGGGCTATCATCAGAGCCTGGAGGGTCTGTCTGGGTGTCACCTTCCAGTATCGCGAGTCGCTTCGTCAGCCGCTCTGGTAGCCAAAATGGATTGTCTTCTTCCTGTGGAAACACACAGACCGCTCCCCTGGCTTTTAGTAAAATAGAATCTGGACTTTTTCATTGTCCAGTCAAGATGTCTTTTTATTTGACCATTTCTTTTGGCCTGTCAAGCTGAAAATGAGGTTTTAGCCAATTAATATCTGTTAACAACTTTTGAAAATCACTTTTCTGGAGCAACAAGTACTCTAAAATCTTAAAGCTCATTGTACTAGAGCAAGGGCTTGTAAAAAAAAAAAAAAAAAAACTCTTTTAGAGAGATCAGTCAATAAAATATACAATGAATAATATATATTGAGAGATTTAAACGCTTTAACCTTTTGTATTAAAGCAACAACAAATTTTTTAAGGCCATTAATTATTCTTTGAGGCAAGCTTTTTTAATGAATGGCTTCATGGGCTCTCAAAAATCACAAGCAATTTCACTTAATGCAAACCTCTCACCTTTACCAGGAGGTAAAGGAACTGTATAGAACACTCTTTTAAATCTATAATAATTTTTTATATGTATTTACTTGAATGGCAGCTGGAGTAGGCAAGTCAGGCTGTAGTGCCCCATTAGCCTTATAAATCTTAAATTTGAACTTTCTCTGTGTAGCCCTGGCTGTCTAGGAACTCACTCTGTAGACCAGGCTGGCCTTGAACTCAGAAATCCGCCTGCTTCTGCCTCCCAAGTGATAGGATTAAAGGCGTGCGCCACCACCGCCCGGCCTCTAGGTTTTTTGATTAATTGAATAACCAACTCTTTTTAGCTGAGTGAAGTATCAAATAAAGCCAAGCTGAAGGCAATCTTGTCTTCTAATAATTGTTAATTAGTCCCAGTATCTATCAATCTTTTAAAACCCTTTTTCTTTTAATTATTAATTTAAGATTAGGTTTTTAGTTACTGATAAGACCTAATATACATCAGAGGAACCAAGGCCATTTTGTCTCTATCACACCCAACAATTTTGGCCTGGCCCAAAAGCTGTTTTGAATTTCTTTTGAGTCTGAGGCTGACACCTCCCTAAGGAACAAGCAAGGCAATAAACAATTTTTAGGGAACACCCTTTTTGAGGTGGGACAGGACAATAGGAACGTCTGAAATCTAAGCTCCTGTCTCAACTACTGTTACAGCCTTAATTTAAATGTAAATGTTTTAATCTTGGCCTATATCCTGAGGCCTGGCCCAAGGATTATCCTTCTTGTACCAAGGACAGGTTTGTCAAGTAACCTTGGTCACTTGACTGTTGTTTAAGCCTCTGTTCTTGGGACAGTCACTTTAAAAACTATCTAAATTTTTACATTTAAAACACTTTCCATCTCTATGGCTCTGTGTAGTTATGGTCAGACCCTGGTTGTATGAGGGTGCAATTTCATTGCAAAGACAAGTATCTAAGTCTGTCTTTGCTTGTATGTTCTGAGGGTTGTGTGGGCAGTTTAACCTGATTAACATCACACTGACCTTGTCTTACAAGCACGTTAAGATCTCAGCCTGCGTGTCTTAATTTAAATGTAAACGTTCTTAATCTCTAGCAGGCCAGTACTGTATCACAACTTGTTATAAATATTTATAAACTCTACCTGCTGCCCCCCTTTCCATAACATGGGCGAATCAAAAAAAAAA
>NW_021615834.1:0-1312 GCF_004785775.1 Grammomys surdaster
GATTATGTTCACTACTGTTTATGATTAAGTACGTTTCTCAAGGATTGGCCTATACCTTATCAGTAACCTTAGCTCAAATGGCTCTGTACTACCTGTTCCAGAATGGCAAAAATCTCTCTGTTTCTTCTAAAGAGAATTACAACCACATGTTGTTGTGACCACCTGTTATGACCACTTTGCTGTGATGTTCACCTTGAAACCATGTTTCTGTATCAAGTGGTTTTCATGATCCACTTGTTCTGTTTAGGTTCTGCTTCTGCAACAACCCTCATTGCCTGGATAGCACTATGAAGGCTATGTTGTAAACATAGGCAGAAACTTGGAAGGAGAAACTGATGCAGAAGCTTTGGAGAGACGTTGCTTACTGGCTTACTCCTCATGAAGCCTACTTTTTTTTTTTTTTCAACTCAGAACAATGCCTAGGGTTGGCAGCACACACATTGGGCTGGACCCACCCAAATCAATAATTATTCAGGAAACAGTCTAATAAAGTTGCCTATAGGCCACTTTTATGGAGACATTTTCTCAATTGAGAGTCTCACTTCCCAAGTGATTCTAGCTTATGTCAAGTAGAACGGAGAGTAGCCAGCATATTTAACAATAATAAATATATTGAGAAAAAAAGTCAAGGAAACAATTCCATTCACAACAGTCTAAAAAAGAGAATATTTGGGATTCAACCTAACCAAGAACATAAAGGAGATCTGAAATGAACACTAAATCACTGAAGAAATTGAAGAAGCCACTAGAACACAGAAAGATCTCCCATGACTAGAGATTGGTAAGATTAATATTGTGAAAATGATCATTCTATGAAAAATAATCTATAATCCAATGCAGTATAAATACAGTGCCAATATTTATTCTTCACAGAATTAGAAAACAATTTTAAAGTTCATGTGGAAGCACAAAAGACATGGCTAGCCAAAGCAGTCACAAAGAATAAGAACACAGTTGCAGGTAACTCAGTACCTGAGTTCAAGTTATTCAAGACTGACTCAGACAAATAGTCATCTTCCTTTCGTCTTCTTTTGGATTTATTTTTGGATATATGTGTTTGATCTGTTTCTTTTGAACAGCTGAGTTATTTCTCGTTTTGGGCTGAGGGACTCTAATTGGATTGGCTTCCTTCCCCCTTGATTCTCAGTCTCTAAAGTCTGATCTGGATGAGCTTTGAGAGGTAGATCCCTGATAATCATCACTGTCTAGAGAAATTAAATCTATCTCTTCCTTAGAAGAATCAACATTTCCTTTCTTTCCTTTCTTTCCCCTGTCTTTAAACTTTTTTTCACTCTCTTCAATGACCTACACT
>NW_021615834.1:1412-1995 GCF_004785775.1 Grammomys surdaster
TGGAGATGCAATTAACGAATTTTACAGGCCATTTGGGCCTGTAAAATTCGTTAATTGCATCTCCAAACCTATGCCATCTTCTTTTCATCAGTGGTTCCTTCTTGGGGTCTGCAAAGGAGAGAGTGGAGATGCAGGGACAAGAGACACCAAGAATGGAGACAAGACAGTGGTCTGATCTAGCCTCTATCATTGAAACACAATTATGGGTCTATAAGCACACGCAGGTTGAGTGCAGCTGGAGACACTTAACCACTAGTGCCTAGCAGCTGGGGACACTAAACAACAAGTCCAGTATATGTCAGAGAAAAAGAACATGATTCTCAGAGTGTGCTCAGCTCTTGTGGGCTGCTTGCTTAGATATCATGCTGGAAAAGCAAGTCTCTAGTCAAGGTAGACAAGGATCAACCAACAAATAGATGGCACAAGATGGCTGCAAAGAGGATAGCTGCTTTCTGCTAGGAGTGGGTTCCCAACACCTTTGTAACCCATTCTGGCTGGGACGTTGTTGGGAGCCGACTCCTAGCAGAAAGCTGCTAGTCTCTTTGCAGCCATCTCCAGCCATATACCTTGAAAAGAGACTTGA
>NW_021615834.1:2095-2677 GCF_004785775.1 Grammomys surdaster
CCCAGCTGCAAGGCACACATGGTAAAGCACATTCAGCTGTGTTCCCCTGCTTGTTGACAGCTGCAAGGCGCATGGTAATGCCTATAAAAACCGAGGATTTCTATTCAATAAGAGGCTCTTGATCAGATTCTCTGTCTTGTCCCCATTCTTCCCATCTCTTGCCAATCCATCCCCACACACTCTCTCTCTCTCTTGCTAGACCCTGTTGAATGACCTGGATGGATCTGATCAGGTAGTAATTAGAAGCCAAAGCCCCAGGAGAATTTCGAGATCCATGTCTGTCTGATAGGTGTGGAATTTAAACACAGTGACACCACACCTGAATAAAGAAGGTTCTTATGAATGAAGAGTTAGAGTTCACTGTTTCATTCATAAGAATACAGTCACTATACCCAATAGTAAGTGAAACCGGGCAGTCAGTATGTACAGTGTATAGCCTTATCAAAATATCAAATCAATTACAAGAACACAACAACAAAAAATCAATAACAAAACTCCAAATGAAAACAAGTCAAAACAAATAACCAAAGTTAGAAAAACTCAAACCAAAATCCAAACTCCAGAACTGTGGTAAGCAGCATT
>NW_021615835.1:0-4364 GCF_004785775.1 Grammomys surdaster
GACTGTCAACAGGTAAAAATTTTTACATTTCATTATGCTTAGATTTTCAGTGTGATCTTTTAAGTGGCCCACAGAAACTCACATATATTTGTGAGAGAGTATTTTATCAGGGGAAAGATTTCTACACTTTAAAACTCCCTGTAGTAACCATCCTCATATCGAATAAAATCAAATTTCAACCAAACATTGTCAAAAAAGATAAGGAAGGACACTTCATTCCTGTCAAAGGAAAAATCTACCAAGATGAACTTTCAATTCTGAATATCTATGCTCCAAATGCAAGGGCACCAACATTCATAAAACAACTTTACTAAAACTCAAAGCACAGATTGCACCTCACACAATAATAGTGGGAGACTTAAACACTGCACTCCCGTAAATGGACAGATAGTGGAAACAGAATTAAACAGAGACACAGTGAAACTAAGAGAAGTTATGAACCAAATGGATTTAACAAATATCTATAGAGCATTTCATCCTAAAACAAAAGAATATACCTTCTTCTCAGCAACAGGCCTAGACAGATATAAGAAGATTGAAATAATCCCATGTATCCCTTCAGATCACCAAAGACTAAGACTGGTCTTCAATAATAACAAAAACAACAGAAAGCTGACATACAGGTGGAAACTGAAAAGCTCTCTACTCAATGATAACTTGGTCAAGGAAGAAATAAAGGATGAAATTAAAGACCTTTTAGAATTTAATGAAATTGAAGAAACAACATTACCTATCTTTTGGGACACAAGGAAAGCAGGGCTAATAGGAATACTCATAGCTCTAAGTGCCTAGAAAAAGAACCTGGAGAGAGCATACCCTAGCACACCTGAAAGCTCTAGAACAAAGAGAAGCAAATACACCCAAGAGATATTGACAACAGGAAATAATCATAATCAGGGCTGAAATCAACCATGTAGAAACAAAAAGAATTATACAAAGAATCAACAGAACCAGGAGATGGTTCTTTGAGAAAATCAAGAAGATATATAAAACCTTAGTTATCCTAACCAGAAGGCACAGAGACAGTATCCAAGATAATAAGATTAGGACTGAATGGAAGACATAACAATGATAACTGAGGAAATTAAAAAAAAACATCAGATCCTATTCCAAAACCCTATATTCAACATTATTGGAAAATCTGGATGGAATGGACAGTTTTCTTGTCGGATATCAGGTATCAAAGTTAAATCAAGATCAGATAAAACACCTAATCAATCCTATATCCCCCTAAAGAAATAGAAGCAGTTATTTAAAGTCTCTCAATCAAAAAAAAAAAAAACAGTCCAGGACTGGATGAATTTAGTGAAGAATTTTATCAGACCTTCCAAGAAGACCTAATACCAATTCTCTTCAAATTATTCCACAAAGTAAAAGGAACACTACACAATATATTCTATAAAACCACAATTATGTTCATGCCTAAACCACACAAAGATCCAATAAAGAAAGAGAACTTCAATCCAATTTTCCTTATTAATACTTACACAAAAATACCACAAAAATTCTCACAAACCAAATCCAAGAACATATAAAAAATGATCCAACATAGTCAAGTAGGCTTTATCCATGGAATTCAGGGATGGTTCAAAATACGGAAAGCGGTCAATGTAATCCTCTATATAAGCAATATCAAGGAAAAAACCACAAGATCATCTCACTAGATGCTGAGAAAGCATTTGACAAAAGTCATCACCTCTTCAGGATCAAAGTCTTGGAAAGATTAGGAATTAAAGGCCCATACCTAAACATAGTAAAAGCAATATACTGCAAACTAGTGGCCAACATCAAACTAAATGGAGAAAAACTTAAAGCAATCCCACTAAAGTTAGGGACTAGACAATGCTACCCACTCTCTTCCTACCTATTCAGTATAGTACTGTATGCTCTAGCCAGAGCAATTAGACAACAAAAGGAGGTCAAAAAGATACAAATTGGAAAGGAAGAAGTCAAAATATTACTATATGCAGATGATAAGGTAGTATAGTTAAATGACACCAAAACTTCAACGAGAGAACTCCTAAACCTGATTTAAAAAAAAAAAACCTTCAGAAAAGTGGCTGTATAAAAAAATTAGCTTGAATAAATAAATATTCTTCCCTTACTCAAAGGACAAACAGGCTGAAAAAGAAATTAGGGATATGACAACCTTCACAAATAAGATAAAATACCTTGTTGTGCCTTTAACCAAGCAAGTAAAAGATCTGTTTGACAAGAATTTCAAGTCTCTGGAGAAAGAAATCGAAGAAGAATCCAAAAGATAGAAATATCTCCTATACTCATGTATTGGCAGCAACAATATAGTAAAAATGGCCATCTTGTGGAAAGCAATCTACTGATTCAATCCAATCCCAATCAAAATTGCAACTCAATTCTTCATAGAAATAGAAAGAGCAATTTGCAAATTCATTTGGAATATCAAAAGACCCAGGATAGTAAAAACTATTCTCAACAATAAAAGATCTTCAGGGAGAATCACTGTCCCTGACCTCAAGCTGTAGCACAGAGCAATAGTGATAAAAAGTGCATGATATTCATACAAATAGGCAAGATCAATGGCATAGAATTTAAGACCCATAAATGAGCTCCCATATCTATATGGTCATTTGATCTTTGACAAAGGTGCTAAAACCATCCAGTGGAAAAAACATAGCACTTTCAACAAATGGTGCTGGTTCAACTGTATGTCAACATGTAGAAGAGTGCAAATTGACCCATTCTTATCTCCTATTACAAAGCTCAAATCCAAGTGAATCAAGGACCTCCACATAAACCAGATACACTGAAACTAGCAGAAGAGTAAGTGGAGAAGAGCCTTGATTACATGGACACAGCAGAAAAGATCCAGAAGAGAAAACCAATGACTTATTCTCTAAGATAGAGAATTGACAAATGAGACCTCATAAAACTGCAAAGCTTCTGTAAAGCAAAGAATATTGCCAATAGGACAAAATGGGAACCAGCAGATTGGGAAAAGATCTTTACCAGTCCTACATCTCATAGAGGGCTGATACCTAATATATAAAAAGAACTGAAGAAGTTAGATTCCAGACAATCATATAACCCTATTAAAAATGGGGTACATAGCTCAACAAAGAATTCTCAACTGAGGAAACTCAAATGATAGAAATACACCTAAAAATGTTCAACATCTTTAGGCATCAGGGAAATGCATATCAAAACAATCCTGAGATTCCACCTCACACCAGTCAGAATGGCTAAGATCAAAAACTCAGGTGATAACAGATGCTATCAAGGATGTGGAGAAAGAGGAACACTCCTCCATTGTTGGTGGCATTGTAAGCTGATAGAACCACTCTAGAAATCAGTCTGGTAGTTCCTCAGAAAACTGCACATAGTTATACCTGAGGATCCAGCTTTACCACTCCTGGACATATACCCAAAAGATGATCCAACATATAACAAGGGCACATGCTTCCCTGTGTTCATAGCTGTCTTAGTTATAATAACCAGAACCTGGAAAGATCCCAGATGTCCTTCAAGAGAAGAATGGATACAGAAAATATGGTACATTTACACAATGGAGTATTATTCAGCTATTAAAAACAGTGAATTCATGAAATTCGTAGTCAAATAGATGGAACTAGAAAATATCATCCTGAATGAGGTAACCTAATCACAAAAGAACACACATGGTATGCACTGACTGATAAGTGGATATTAGCCCAAAATCTTCCAGTACCACATGAAGCTCAAGAAGAACGAAGACCAAAGAGTGGGTGCTTTGGTCCTTCACGGAAGGAGTAAAAAATATTCAGGAGAGCAAGTAAGGAGACAAAGTGTGGAGCAGATACTGGAGGAGGGGGAGTCTGGAGACTGCCAGACCCAGGAATCTTGCCCATGTGCAGTCACTATATGCAAGCATGGTTGAGGATGTGAGGAAGTGTATGCTCACTGAAGCCTGATATACCTATCACCTCTGCCAGAGGTGGATGCTCACAGGTAATCATTGAACTGATCATGGTGTCTGCAATCGAAGAGGTAGAGAGAAGACTGAAGGAGCTGAAGGGGCTTTCAGACCCATTGGAAGAGTGACAATACCAACCCACCAGAGCTCCCAGTGTCTAAATCACCAGCCTGGGAACATGCTTGGAGGGACCCATGGGTCCAGCTGTATGTTTAGTGGAGGATGGCCTTTTCAGACATTGATAGAAGAGGAAGTCCTTGGTCCCATGAAGGCTGGATGCCCCAGTGTGGGGTAATTCGAGGTTGAGGAAGGAGAAGTTGGTGGATGGGTAGGGACCCATCCTCATAGAAGTATCAGGAGGGGGGATGTAATAAGGGGAGTGAGGGGGAATGGAAAAAGGGGATAACATCTAAAATGTAAATAAATAAAATATCCA
>NW_021615836.1:0-1253 GCF_004785775.1 Grammomys surdaster
AAATGTTCAATTTTATCAGGAGAAACTGTTTTAAATCACATTCCTTTGCAAATCAAATGGTCTTTTTATCAATTTTTCTACTTTTTATGAATTTTCAATACACATTTCTCCCTTTTCATAATTTTCTTTGATTTCTCTTCCATTTGATTATAGTTTATTATTGACTGTGTAATATTTCTTCAAGTTTTCCCTATTTTTCCTGAATTTTTCTTTAGCTTTTTCCACACTGTTTTCAATTTTATGAATTTTTTGCCAAGTAAATGTTCAATTTTGTCAGGAAAAACTGTTTTAAATCACATTCCTTTACAAACCAAAGGTTCTCCTTATCAATTTTCTACTTTTTATGAATTTTAAATGCAAATTACTCTTTTTTCATAAAGTTCTATGATATCTCTTTTGTTTGATTTTTTCCCAGTGTTTTCAATTTTATGAATATCTTGCAAATTAAATGTTCAATTTAATAAGGAAAAAATGTTTTAAGTCACATTAATTTACAAATCAAATGGACTCCTTATGAATTTTCAATTTTTAAGATTTTTAAATGCATATTACTCTTTTTCATAAAGTTCTTTGATATTTCTTTTGTTTGATTTTTCCACAGTGCTTTCAATTTCATGAATATTTGCCAAGTACATGTTCAATTTTATCAGGAGAAACTGTTTTTAATCACATTCCTTTACAAATAAAATGGTTTCCTTATGAACTTTATATTTTTTGTGAATTTTCAATCCACATTTCTCCTTTTTCATAGTTTTCTTTGATTTCTCTTCCGTTTGATTATAGTTTATTATAGACTGTGTAATATTTCTTCAAGTATTCACTGTTTTTCCTGAATTTTTCACTAGCTTTTTCCAGTGTTTTCAATTTTATGAATTTTTTGCCAAGTAAATGTTCAATTTTGTCAGGAAAACTGATTTAAATCACATTCCTTTACAAATCAAATGTTCTTCTTATCAATTTTCTACTTTTTATGAGTTTTAAATGCAAATTACTCCTTTTTCATAAAGTTATTTGATATCTCTTTTGTTTGATTTTCCCCCAGTGTTTTCAATTTTATGAATTTCTTGCCAAGTAAATGTTCAATTTAATCAGGAAAACCTGTTTTAAATCACATTCATTTACAAATCAAATGGTCTCCTTATCAATTTTCTATTTTTTATGATTTTTAAATGCAAATTACTCCTTTTTCATAAAGTTCTTTGATATCTCTTTTGTTTAAGTTTTCCACAGTGTTTTCAAATTTATGAATTTTT
>NW_021615837.1:0-2505 GCF_004785775.1 Grammomys surdaster
CTGTAGAATTTGGAGTCAAACTTGTTGCCTGGCAGAAGCCAGCAACAAACAAACCAGACCAGTCAGATGAGATGCTGCAGAGAGACTGATCCCGTATGCGGTTTTAGTACCAGATGAATAAAAGGAGGACGTGACGACTTGTAAGCATGTTTGAGAAGAATGTTTTGTTGAAGGAATGAGTTAGGGCATAACTATGAGTATCTGGAAACATCCAAGCCTCAGCTGTGCAGAATATACTTGGCCTTTTGATTTGAGGTGAAGGAATCAGAAAGTAATTGAAGAGGTGGGGGAGAAAGAATGTGGAAGCAACTTCTCTGGGAACCCATGGGTTTTTCAGGTGAGCGTAATAAAAATAATTTAAAAACCAACTAATGAGATTTACCAACAAAAACAATAAGACATCTTTTGACAAAGAAATATTGAGAGAAATATTGACATTATTAACATAGTGAAAGTACTGCAAGAAGAAATTATGTACAAATGACTTATTTCAAAATTGATACCAAAGTTGTATTAGCAACAGTATATTGAAGCACTGTTTCCTGAAGGACAAGGGATAAACAGTTTCATCGTATATGAATGACAGATAGTTTTTCCAACTAAATTAGAAAAACAAACTTAGTAAGATCTCTATGTCCTCAAGAAATTAAAAGTACTCATTTACCCATTCTGCATCACTAAATAAAAACTTGGGAGGGCCCAGAGCACATTTCTTGCTGTGAATCTAAGCAGTGTTGGGACATGCATCTAGAAATAACAGTATTTTATATTATTTCAAGAGAATCTTCTTCTATTCAATGTATGTTCTATTATTCTGGAGTGGTGGCTCAGAGACAAACAGCAACTACTGTTTCTCCAGAGGACACTGGCTCAGTTACAGCACTCACCCTTACTGGGTGGTTCATGACATTCTGCAACACTGGTTCTAGTTGATCTGCAACCTCCTTTCATGAGAGACTTCACTGAGAATATTACTTTTTTTTTGTCCTGTTTACTTAACTTCCTGTCTCTATGTATTTACATGACAATAAAAAAATCTCTTACAAATTTAGTCCAATTTGCCATTCATTGAAAATTAAAACAGCCCATATGCCAGATTAAGTCACTATTTGAACGAAAGTGGTCTGTACGCATGAAAAGTATTTCTTTGGTGTGTGTGTGTGTGTCTGTGTGTGTGTGTGTGTGTATGTGTGTGAGTGTATAAAATGTCCTATGAGGATCTATGCCCTGCCATGAAACAAACACATATTTCAGAATAGGAAATCTCCCTTTAGTCTAAGGCTTTTAAAATGAAAACACAATTTTTAATAAAATTAATGTGCATTGATTTAATCTTGCAATAACTTGACTTTCTACTATTGTTTTCATTGCTATGAATTTCATATACAGCTTAGAGAAAATATGCTGATATGTGAAATCTTTTTTGGATGTTTAAAAAAATAAAAATGATAATGATTAAGAATAATAATCCTGCAAATTTTCATTTTGAATTGCTGATAAGCAAACATGTATGGAGAGAGTACTTCTCTTCCTTGGTGTGGCCTGCCCTCTTTCTAATACAACTTACAACTTTCCTACCAGTTTCTGATCAGGAAAACATGGACGGGAAAGAGAAAGATGAGGAGGCCAGCCACAGATTTCCTCCTCACAGACTGTCCTGTCAAGAGCAAGAAATCTGCTCTTTCTGTGGATTTGTGAACTGGTAAATCCTAAGAGATGCAAAGGAACTGAGAGGCAGAGGGATGGAGAGACACAAGCAGCAATTGAAGCTGATGCAGAATTCTTAGCAGCAGTTCCTGTCCTAACCTGTGTCAAGTTCACTGCTACCACAGGCTCAATCTGTGTTGCTGGGGATGTCCTGTAGCTACGCAGCTGTGGTTTTCTCTTCAGTCTTAGTACAGGATTGTTGGGCGATGTTCTCGCGTGGGCGTGGGCGGCCGGGCGGGCATGAGCCGACGGGACGAACCAACAAACCGAGTGCTGTCCTGGGCCCCTTGGCTCTCAGCATTCTGTGTTGACTATTCGGTCTCACCCGCCCACACTGCCGTGGCAACCACAGGGTCTCGGGAGCAGAGACGCCAAGCAGGAGGGACACAACACAGGCCAGAGGCCCAGGGAGGCAGTGCACGGGCTGCTGTTGTCAGGAGAAAGTGTCCCGCATCCCGCACTGCCTCCCCGAAAGAAAGTGCAGAGAGCACAGGGGTGGGTGGAAAAGGCTTTTCTCCCTCCCCTGCCCCATGTGGACAGGTGCGCATACCAGTCTTGACTTATACAAAGAGTCCAGAGTTAAAAGAGGCAAGTGGACAGATTTTGGCATGACGGTGGGTTCAGATGGTGACAAAACTCTCCCAAAAAATGTCGGAAGGGGTTTGCTTATATTGGAAGAGGGGGTGGGGTGGGGGTAGGGCGGGGCTTTAGGTATGTTAGGTCTCTGGGTTCTGGGGGCATGGCCGAACAGCCAGGATTCCACAGCCCCACACAGAATCAGACAGGAGTTCACTGATT
>NW_021615838.1:0-2870 GCF_004785775.1 Grammomys surdaster
TGTGTTTCTCCTGAAATTTTTGGACAAATAGGAGTATTTTACCTGTGTGGATGAATATGATTATCATATGTACCTGTTCTTTATTTTTGGCAGAATGTGGCCTCAGAACTCTTGATCTTCATGTTATGGGTAGTCGTTAGTCCCCATGTAGATATTTGAAATTGACCGCCATTACGTGGAAGACCAGCCAGAGCTTGCCACTTCTGAGTTATCTCATTCTCCTGCCCTATGTTGCTTATTTATGATCAACATTTATATTATTAATATTTTTATCTGTCCATTTGAATCTGTTTAAACATTTATTCCATTTTAGTAAAATTTTATTAATGTAGCATTTTAAACTGGTACACTTTACATTTCTCTAAGATGAATGCAGAACTGCTTTTAATGTCTAATTCTTTGTAGGAACTTCAGTAAAGAACGATGAGTTCTCTCTATCATTTCTGTTCTCTTGGTTGATTTTTACAGGGGCATGAGTGTCTTTATATGTTACTTTTGCTGTCCTGAAACTTGTTGCATTGACCTTGCCTGCATCAAGCTCAAGGACATACAGCTCCCTGTGCCTCTGACATTAAAGACATGACCAAAACCACCCAGAATTTATATCATTTATGTACTTACTAATTGTTCACATAATTCCTTTAATGTGTGATCAGTGCTGTTGGTCTGTTTCCCTCTCCATCTCCCTCTCAATTGGCATTTCTCTTGCAAAGCTATATCCTATTCAGTGGGTTCAGAAGCAACACATGCAACTGTCATAATACAAGATCCTATTAAAATGACATAGACATTAGATTATAACTTCTGTGTCAAAGAAATAAATGATAGTAGCACCAGAAATGTATGATTATATTGTCTAGGAAGCAAATATTTATTTACAGTGATGTCAGTATCATGGTTTGTGTTGTACACATATTTTAGGATGCAATAAATATTGATGATGTGCATATCAACTTCACTGGAGAAGAGTGGGATTTGCTGGATCCTTCCCAGAAGAATCTCTACAAAGATGTGATGCTGGAGACCTACTGGAACCTCACTGATATAGGTAAGACTGTGAATTTTTTTTTGTTTTTCAAAATAAGGGGACAAATATTTCTTGACTATTGATGACACTCTGTTATTTGAATTGGGGACATAGAAGACTGAGTAAAATAAATCAGAGTCAGTGCTGTGAAAAACCACAGTAAGTTGACTTTTGCCTAATTTCCAATACTATATCATTCATTTTTTCATACTGTGTTTTAGGGTACAATTGGGAAGACCACCATATTGAAACAGAATTTCAAAATACTAGACGATACAAAAGGTAATGTTAATGTGCAAACTGAATCATATATGCCTCTGAGGCAATTTTAGTATGTGCTGTAAACTGTAAAGTAAAGGAAGTATGTAAAATATCCGTCCTTTAAGCTATGATATCAGTCCTTTAAGTCCTTTATAGCTATGATTAAAATATTCTTACAAAGCCATGGGCCTTAATGTCAGTTATCTGACTTGTGTTTGCAAGGCATTCCTCTAAGGAAGGACACATAGAAACAATTCCTTAAGAGATGCCTTTATTTGATTTGTAACTCCATTAGAGCTAAGCTGTGGAACTACCAATCTGATCAGTCTCCTAATATTTAGATGTTGCACATTGAATAGTGATAAACATATATGCAAAGCCATGCAGTAAGTACATAGTCCCTGGTAAATTTTTGTAGTGATACTCATATTTTTGTAGTGACATTGCTAAATTTACTGAGAGGTCAGTTTATGAGAGTCTAGAATGTTGCCATGGAGAAACCTCAATCCACATACAGTATGTCTAGAAGAAACAAAAACTCAAATGGTGTTAAATCAATGCGGAAAGCTTTCATTTCTTCTTTTTATGTGTATATCAAGTGTCAGAATAAAAAAAAAATTCTATGTAAGCATAGGAATATTTAAAGGAGCAACATCCCTATCTTTATTCCAGAACAGTAAGAAGATATGTAGCATTCTGCCTTTGAAAGATTTTCTGAATATTGTAGAAGTCTGCAATTAATTGGTTTTCTGACTTTACTGGGAACATCCCCAAAGTCACACTGGAAAATATCCCAATGGGTACTAGAAAAGTGTAAATTTTTCTGTTTTTCCTGATTCACAGCAGTAATGTGGTGTGATTCACACTACAGAAAATTTATGAATATAATCAGTGTTACAAAGGTGTCCTTTATTGCATTTTCCTTCAGATACATGAAATATATCATATAGAAATCTCATAGAGAAAAACAATGTTATACCTGTGAGACATGTATTAAAGATTCTTGTCATCACAGGTGATTTCAAAGAGGCATCAAGCCAGAGTTGGGGAGAACACTATGAATATATGAAGTGATAAAACCTTAAGATATGGTTCTTCTTTATTATTAAACCAAACTGTAAAATTAATTTATATTGATTAAATGATTGATCAGGGTAATGAAAGTGGTAAAGATTTCACTTGTGCGAATTATCATTGCAGGCATGTAAGAAGTCATAGTGGGAAGAAACTATATGAATGCAATCAGTGTGGTAAAGCCTTTGGAAGACCCAGTCATCTCCAATATCATAAAAGAACACATAAGGGAGAGAAGCCTTATGAATGTAATCAATGTGGCAAAGCCTTTTCACGACACAGAACTCTCAAATTTCATAAAAGAACACATAGTGGAGAGAAACCTTATGAATGTAACCAATGTGGTAAAGCCTTTACAAGACCCACTACTCTCCAGTATCATAAAAGAACTCATACTGGAGAGAAACCTTTTGAATGTCATCATTGTGGTAAAGCCTTTGCAACATCCAGTACTCTCAAATGTCATAAAAGAACACATACTGGAGAGAAACCTTATGAATGTAATCAA
>NW_021615838.1:2880-5731 GCF_004785775.1 Grammomys surdaster
CTGGAGAGAAACGTTATGAATGTAATCAATGTGGTAAAGTCTTTTCACAACAGAGTACTCTCCAATGTCATAAAAGAACACATACTGGAGAGAAACCTTATGAATGTAATCAATGTGGTAAAGTCTTTTCACAACAGAGTACTCTCCAATGTCATAAAAGAACACATACTGGAGAGAAACCTTATGAATGTAATCAATGTGGTAAAGCCTTTGCAAGATCCAGTAATCTCAAATGTCATAAGAGAACACATACTGGAGAGAAACCTCATGCATGTACTCAATGTGGTAAAGCATTTTCACAACAGCGTTCTCTACAATGTCATAAAAGGAAACATAGTGCAAATAACCCTTAAGAATGTAATTAACGTGATAAGGCCTACTTACAAGGGAGATGTCTCCAAAACTGTAGAAGACCACATACTGGAGACAAATCATATTAATATAATCCATGTGTCAAAAGGCTTTTTACAAAGTTATTTTCTGCAAAAGTATAAAAGAGCCCATGTTGGAGAAGAACTATGATTTTAATTGTACTGGCTGGTTTTGTATGGAACTTGACATGGGCTGGAGTTATCACAGAGAGAGGAGCTCCATTTGAGGAAATGCCTCCATGAGATTCAGCTGTATGGCATATTATGAACTAGTGATAATTTGAGAGGACCCACTGTGGGTCTCATCATCCTTGGGATGGTAGTCTTGGGTTCTATGGGACTTTGTTATTTTCCAAGAACTACAACTTTAGCATTCCAGGAAGTTACCTGTTCCCTTGGAAGGTGAGCCTTATAGGTTAATTTTGGGCATTACACAACCTTGATGTGTTGACATCATAATCTCTTTGCCTATACACATTGTTCCTCTAATAAGTAGTGTGATGTCAAGCCAGGGGAAGGAAACCAGTAAATAACATCCTTCCATGACCTCTGGGTCAGCTTCTGCTTTTTGACTTGCTTAGTTCCAGTCCCGACTTTCTTTGGTGAGGAACAGCAAGATGGAAGTATAAGCTCCATAAACCCTTTCCTCCCCAACTTCCTTATAGTTCATGATATTTGTACAAGAATAGAAACCCTGACTAAGACAGTATTCAGTGTGTTAAAGCCTTTGCACTTCCTAATTCTTTCCAAAACATAAAAGACCCATACTGGAATGAAACCTCACAAATGCAATCAATGAGTTAAAGACTTTTCACAACCTTGTAGTCTCTATTATTATAAAACAGCACATAATAGAGAGAAATCTTATGAATGTAATCAGTGTTCTAAAGCATTTGCAAGTCATGGTCCTCTGCAGTCTTATAAAAGATCCATACAATAGATAAATCACATTAATGCTATCGATGTGGTTCAGCCTTTGCATATCATTGTTCTTTACAGACACAAAAAAATCACTCTGGAGAGAACCCTTGTTAATGTAATCACTGTGGTAAAACCTTGTGAATTCACTCTCATCTGCAAATACATAATAGAACACATTCAAGACAGCACCCTTCTCAAAGTAATCAGTGTATTAAGCTCTTGGGAGTTACAGTTATCCCCCAATACATAAAACAACACATAATCTAGAGAAACTGCATGAATGTCATGAATGAGTTAAAGCCTTTCCAGGACAGTCATCTCTCAATACACAAAAGAAAATGTGCAGGAGAGAAACCTCATGAATTTAGTCAATGTTAGAATGCATTTGCATATCACAATTGTCGCCAAACACATGAAGGCGCACATGGTGGAGAGAGGCCCTATGAGTGTAATGCATGTGGTGTCACTGTCTTCTCCAAATACTTCAAGGAATACACACTTTAGAGAAATCTTATGACTGAAATGAGCATGGAAAAGCCTGTTTATATCACTATAGTTTCCAAAGACATAAAAGAACACATATTGGAGAGAAACTTTTTGAATGTACTCAAGTTGGAAAATCCTTTACATGCCACATTAGTGTCTGAATACCAAAATGAACACATACTAGAGAGAAACCTTCTGAAAATAATCAAAGTGTTAAAGCCTCTGCATGTCGTAATCATATTTAAATGCATGAAGGAATTCATAGTAGAAATGAACTGCTGTGATTTTAATATGCTTGGACCAAAGAAGTGGCAATATTAAGATATTCAACATTGTTGGAATTGATAGTACTGTCTTGAAGGAAGTGAATTCCTGATGGTTGTCTTTGGAGATCTGACCAGGATAAAACAAACACTCCTACTGTTGGGCTGGAAGACTGTCTCTTCCTGGTTGCCTTCTCATGAAGATACAGAACTCTGACCTCCGTCTCCAGCGTCATAGCTTCCTGCATGCTGCTAATCTTCCTGCTATGATGGTAACTGACTCAACATTTGAAACTGTAATCCAGGCCTAACAAAATACTTGCCCCTAAAACAGTTTCCTTGGTCACAGTGTCTCTTCTTAGAAATGGAAATTCTATCTAAGACAGAAGTTGGTACCCCAGACACAAGTATTGCTATGATAGGATTGACTATGTTTTTGTTTGGAGCAATGTGGATTTTTAGACTTTGGATTGCTACATGTATTAAGTGGAACTTAATGGTCCATTCTAGTAGGAATATGGAACACACACATATGTACTAAGTGTGATTTGACTTTTGTATATAGTTTTAATGATTTTTGCTTAAGAATGTTGCTACCTTTTCCCCATGTCTGAAGAGTGTCCTTGAGGCTAAGGTAAGGAGGTTTATGTTGATTGCATTGATAAATAAAGTCTCAGGAAAGCCAAGTATAGCCTTTGGCCTGTGTTTATTCTCATGGAGATTGTGTTGATTATGCTTAGTAATCTTAGAAAGGAAAAATATAAAATGGTAGGTTCAAAGAGAAACAGATCACCAGGAAGTTGAATGAAG
>NW_021615839.1:0-2537 GCF_004785775.1 Grammomys surdaster
AGAGTTTCCTAGGTAAATGGATGGGAACTAGAAATTATCATCCTGAGTGAAGTAAGCCAATCACAAAAGAACACACATGGTATTCACTCACTGATTATTGGATATTAGCCCAGAACCTTGAAATGCCCAAGATGCAACTCACAGGCCACATGAAGCTCATAAAGAAGGAAGACCAAGTGGAGGTGATTGGGTCCTTCTTAGAAGGAGCAACAAAATACTCAAGGGAGCAAATATGGAGACAAAGTGAGGGACAGAAACTGAAGGAGGGGCCATCTGAAGACCTTTCCACCTGAGTATCCATCCCATGTGCAGTCACCAAAGGTAGATGCTGATGTGGAAGTCAGGAAGTGCATGCTGATAAGAGCCTGATATGGATGTCTCCTCAGAGGCCTTCAAGAGTCTGACATATTCAGAGGCAGATGCTCACAACTAGCCATTGAACTGATAATGGGGTTCTCAATGGAGGAGTTAGAGTGAAGACTGAAGGAGCTGAAAGGGTTTGCGGCACCATGAGGAGAGCAACAATACCAACCAACCACAGCTCCCAGGGTCTAAACCACCAGCCTGGGAGCACTTAGGGAAGGATCCAGGGCTTCAGCTGAATATGTAAGAGTGGAGGGCCCTGCTGGGTATAGGTGGAAGATGAGATCCTTGAACTCATGAAGGCTGGACGCCCCAGGGGGGTGGGAATTTTGAGGGTGGGGAAGTGGGAGTGGGAGGGTAGGTAGGGGTTACATCCACAGAGAAGAAGGAGGAGGGGTAAGGGGATAGGGGGATCCCGGGTGGGTGGGGGATGGGGTAAGGGGACAACATATGAAATGTAAATAAAATAACCAATAAAAAAATTAAACAAAAAAAACATAACAAATGATATTTTAATTTCATTTTTCATCTTCTCTCTCTCTGTCTCTCATTCTCTCTGTGTCTCTGTCCCTCTGTGTCTCTGTCTCTCTGCCTCTCTCTCTGTCTCTGTCTCTCTCTGTGTGTCTTTGCCTAGGCCTTTATGTGTGTGTGCATGTGTGTGTGTTTGGGGACAATTGCATGGAGTTGACTTTGTCCTTTCACTACATGGAAGAACCCAAGTGATCCAGAAGGATCTAAGTAATCCAGAGATCAAATCCTGGATGTGGTGGTGCACGCCTTTAATCACTGTATTCAGGAGGGAGAGGCAGGGGGATCTCTGTGAATTGGAAGATAGTCTGTTTTATGTAGTGAGTTCCAGGACAGCTAGGGCTATGTAGAGACAAACCAACAAAACCAACAAAGAAAACAAAATTCAGGTTTTCAAGCTTGTGGTAAATACATTTACCCACTGTATCACCTGGCTGGCCTTATTGGTTTGATTTGATTTTGTTAAGATTTAATCATTTTGCCGGGCGGTGGTGGCACACACCTTTAATCCTAGCACTTGGGAGGCAGACACAGGTGGCTTTCTGAGTTCAAATCTAGCCTGGTCTACAGACTGAGTTCCAGGGCAGCCAGGGCTATACAGAGAAACTCTGTCTCCAAAAACAAAACAACAAAAAAAACAAAAACAAAACAAAAATTAATCATTTCATTTTATGTGTATGAGTATTTGTTGCATAGATGAATGTGCACAGTGTACAAGCCTGATGCCCTCAGAGTTCAGAAGTCGGAATCACCTAGAACTAGAGGTCAGATGCTTCAGAGCCATCTTGTATACAGAAGCCAGAAACTGAATCCAGGTCCAAGAACAACTGCTCTTAATTTATGAGTCATTTCCCAGACTGTTCAGTCTCCTGACCTCCACAGGGTTTCTCCGTGTAATCTTGGCTGTCCTGGAACTCATTCTGTAGACCAGGCTAGCCTCAAAGATCCACTCTGTCTCCTGAGTGCTGGAATTTAAAGGCTTGTGCTACCAACTCCTGATTTTTCTTTTTTTTTTTTTTAATTCATTCCTGGTGGCCCAGATCTCACTAATTAAATCATACTAGCTTTGAACTCACAGAGATCTACTTTCTCCAGGATGGGATTAAAGGTGTGTCACCACGCCCTGCTCTAACCACTATTTAAACTCAGCCCAGCAGAGGGACTTCCAGACTGCTCCACTGCATCCAACTTGCAGAGTTGGTAAATCAATGTCTTCCAACCTCTGGATTCCCAATTCCTCACACTCAAGCAAGGCCAGCTCCTCCCAACTTCTCTTCCCTCAGCTCCTGTTCAACTTGAAGCCCTGGTCCTGAACAACTCCAGTGTGTAAACTCTGCGCCTACCCTGAGGCTGGGCCCCATACGTGAAGAGAAGTTGGAAAGGTCTTGCCCTGTCACTCTGTCCTACACACAGAAGCTCAGTGGTCCCCTTGCCAAGATGCAGGACTCCAGGGTGCTAGTCACACTCACCTTGATCTTTGGCCTGCTTTCCAGTCTCCAAGGAGTAAGCACCAATGAGGTAAGCAAGACTTCTGTGACTTTTGGAGGACCTTATGGGGCAGAGGCTTGTCTAGGAGCCCAGTGCCCACCTTAATTGTCTGGAATTCCCTTAACCACAGCCAATTGGTAACTTCCTTTCTGTTCTGT
>NW_021615840.1:0-8828 GCF_004785775.1 Grammomys surdaster
ACATATGTTAATTGTCCAAAATCAGAAATATGAGTAACATCCATTCACTATAATTGATTAGGTATGAGCCTCAAGGATTAACACCATTATGTGGTACAGGTAGAAACTGAGGACAGTCAGGACAAGTCTTTTCAATTTGATGTGCACATTCCCTAGAAATACCAAATTGTTGTCTCAAGCTATTACTCTTTTGATGATGTAAAGAATGATGTTGTTTGTCAAACTGTTCCTGTGTAAGGCCTATAATCTGCCAGGTATACAAATCTGCTCTGGCATTGTCCTAAGGGGTCCAAACTATCCAGAATGCGCTCTTAAAAGTCCTATAAAGTTAAGGAACAGTACATTCTCTTAAATGAGCTGTATTTGCATAAGTAATTTCAAAATTTGAGAATTAGCAGTATCTAAAAAACGAACAGTTTCAAGTAACTGTGAACCATGAGCTGTATATTGGCTATCAGTATACAAATTAAAAGCTTGATTTTTTTCAGCATTTATTTTACTAAAAATTGGATATTTTATTTATTTACATTTCAGACATTATCCATTTTCCCTATTTTCCCCCTGAAGTCCTCATCCCATTCCCCCTCCTCCTGTTTCTATGGGAGTGTGCCCCCACCTACCAACCCACTCCTGCCTCCCAACCCTGGCATTCCCTCACACTGAGGCATCCAGCCTTACAGAACCAAGGGCCTCCTCTCACACCAATGCCCAACAAGACCATCCTCCCCTAAATATAAGACTGGAGCCATGGGTCTCTCTATGTGTTTTCCCAGGCTGATTGTTTAGACCCTGAGAGCTCTGGTTGGTTGGTATTGTTGCTCTCCCAATTGGGTCGAAAACCCTTTCAGCTCCTTCAGTCCTCTCTCTAACTCCTCCATTGACCCCATGATCAGTTCAATGGTTGGCTGCAAGCATCTGCCACTGTATATGTCAGACTCTGGCAAAGCCTCTCAAGAGACAGCTATATCAGGCTCCTGTCAGTATGTAGTTCCTGGCCTCCACAACAGTGTCTGCCTTTGGTGACTGCTCATGGACTGGATCTCCATGTGGGGCAGTCTCTGGACAGCCCCTTCTTCAGTCTCTGTTCCACATTGTCTCCATATTTGCTCCCATGAGTATTTTGTTCCTCTTCTAAGAAGGACTGAAGCACCCACACTTTGGTCTTCCTTCTTCATGAGCTTCATGTGGTGTGAGGGGTATATCTTGGGTATTTCGAGTTTGGGGGCTAATATACACTTATCAGTGAGTGCATACCATATGTGTTCTTTTTTGATTGGGTTGCCTCACTCACGATGATATTTTCTAGTTCCATCCATTTGCCTCAGAATTTCATGAAGTCATTGTTTTTAATAGCTGAGTAATACTCTATTGTGTAAATGTACCACATTTTCTGTATCCAGTCCTCTGTTGAAGGACATCTGTGTTCTTTCCAGCTTCTGGCTATTATAAATAAGGCTGCTGTGGAAAAGTGGAGCATGTGTCCTTTGTTATATGTTGAAGCATCTTTTGGGTATATGCCCAGGAGTGGTATAGCTGGGGCCTCAGGTAATACTATGTCCCATTTTCTGGGGAACCGCCAGAGTGATTTCCACACTGGTTGTACCAGCTTGCAATCCCACCAACAATGGAGGAGTGTTCCTCTTTCTCCACATCTTCACCAGTATCTGCTTTCCCCTGAGTGATCTTAGCCATTCTGATTGGTGTGAGGTAGAATCTGAGGGTTGTTTTGATTTGCATTTCCCTGATGACTAAGGATGTTGAACATTTTTTTAGGTGGTTTTTGACCATTTGAGTTTCCTCAGTAGAGAATTCTTTGTTGAGCTCTATACCCCATTTTTAGTAGGATTATCTGATTGTCTGGAGTCTAATTTCTTGAGTTCTTTGTACATATTTGATATTAGCCATCTATCAGTTGTAGGATTGGTGAAGATCTTTTCCCAATCTGTTCGTTGCCATTTTGTCCTATTGACAGTGTCCTTTGCCTTACAGAAGCTTTGCAATTTTATGAAGTCCCATTTGTCAATTCTTGATCTTAGAGCATAAGCCATTGCTGTTCTGTTTAGGGAATTTTGCCCTGAGCCCACGTGTTCAAGGCTCTTCCTCACTTTCTCTTCTATTAGTTTCAGTGTATCTGGTTTTATGTGGAGGTCCTTGATTCACCTGGACTTGACCTTTGTACAAGGAGATAAGAATGGATCAATTTGCATTCTTCTACATGCTGACCTTCAGTTTAACCAGCACCATTTGTTGAGAATGCTATCCTTTTTCCACTGGACAGTTTTAGCTCTTTTGTCAAAGATCAAGTGACCATAGGTGTGTGGGTTCATTTCTGGGTCTTTAATTCTATCCCACTGATCTTCTGGCCCGCTTCTGTACCAATACCATGAAGTGTTTGTATTTTTTTATTTTTTTTATTTTTATTTTTTTTTATTACTATTGCTCTGTAATACAGCTTGAGGTCTGGGATGGTGATTCCCCCAGAAGTTCTTTTATTATTGAGAATGGTTTTTGCTATCCTAGAATTTTTGTTATTCCAAATGAATTTGCAAATTGCTCTTTCTAACTCTATGAAGAATTGAATTGGAATTTTAATAGGGATTGCATTGAATCTGTAGATTGTTCTGGACAAGATGGCTGGTTTTACTATATTAACCCTGCAGTCCATGAGCATGGGAGATCTTTCCATCTTCTGAGATCTTCTTCAATCTCTTTCTTCAGGGACTTGAAGTTCTTGTCATACATGTATTTCACTTGCTTGGTTAGATTCACACCAAGGTATTTTATATTATTTGTGACTGTTGTGAAGGGTGTCATTTCCCTAATATCTTTCTCAGCCTGTTCATCCTTAGAGTAGAGGAATACTACTGATTTGTTTGAGTTAATTTTATACCCAGCCACTTTGCTGAAGTTGTTTATTAGCTTTAGGAGTTCTCTGGTGGAAGTTTTGGGGTCACTTAAGTAATCTATCATATCATCTGCAAATAGTGATCTTTTGACTTCTTCCTTTCCAATATGTATTCTTTTGATCTTTTTTTGTTGTCTAATTGCTCTGCCTAAGACTTCCAGTACCATAATAAATAGGTAGAGAGAGAGTGAGCAGCCTTGTCTAGTCCCTGATTTTTTGTGGAATTGCTTCAAGTTTCTCTCCATTGAGTTTGATGTTGGCTACTGGTTTGCTGTAAATTGCTTTTACTATGTTTAGGTATGGGCTTTGAATTCCTGATATTTCCAAGACTTTTAACATGAAGGGATGTTTAATTTTGTCAAATGCTTTATCAGTATCTAGTGAGTTGATCATGTGGTTTTTTTCTTTTGAGTTTTTTTATATAGTGGATTATGTTGTTGGATTTTCATATATTGACCCATCCCTGCATCCCTGGCATAAAGCCTACTTGATCATGATGTCTTCATGTGTTCTTGGATTCAGTTTGTGAGAATTTTATTGAGTTTTTTTTTTTTGCCTTGATATTCATAGAGAGTTTGGTCTGAAGTTCTCTTTCTTTGTTGAGTCTTTGTGTGGTTTAGGTGTGAGCATAATTGTGGCTTCATAGAACAAATGGGGTCATATTCCTTCTGTTCCTATTTTGTGGAATAGTTTGAAGAGAATTGGTATTAGGTCTTCCTTGAAGGTCTGATAGAATTCTGCACTAAAACCCTCTGGTCTTGGGCTTTTTTTGGTGGGTAGACTTTTAATGACTGCTTCTATTTCTTTAGTGTTTATGGACCTGTTTAGATGGTTTATCTGACCCTGATTTAACTTTGGTACCTGGTGTCTGTCTAGAAAATTGTCCATTTCATCCAGATTTTCCAGTTTTGTTGAGTATAGGGTTTTGTAGCAGGATCTGATGATTTTTTGAATTTCCTCGGTTTCTGTTGTTATGTCTCCCTATTCTGATTTATTAATTTGGATAATGTTTCTGTGCCCTCTGTTTAGCCTGTGTAAGGGTTTATGTGTCTTGCTAATTTTCATAAGGAACAAGCTCCTGGTTTTGTTTTATCTTTGTATAGATCTTTTTGTTTCTACTTGGTTGATTTCATCCCTGAGTTTGATTATTTCCTGCCTTCTACTCCTCTTGGGTGTATTTGCTTCTTTTTGTTCTAGAGCTTTCATGTGTGCTGTCAAGCTGCTAATGTATGTTCTTTCCAGTTTCTTTTTGTAGTCACTCAGAGCATTCCTCTCAGCACTGTTTTTATTGTGTCCCACAAGTTTTGATATGATGTGCCTTCATTTTCATTGGATTCTAAAAAGTCTTTGTTATCTTTCTTTATTTCTTCCTTGACCAAGTCATCATTGACTAGACCGTTGTTCAGTTTCCATGTGTATGTGGGCTTTTCATTGTTTTTGTTGTTATTGAAGACGAGCCTTAGCCCACAGTGATCAGATAGGATGCATGGAATTATTTTAATTTTCTTGTATCCATTGAGGCCTGTTTTGTGACCAATTATATGGTCAATTTTGGTGAAGGTACCATGAGGTTCTGAGAAGGAAGTATATATATTGTTTTAGGATAAAATGTTCTAAAGATATCTGTTAAATCCATTTGGTTCATACCTTCTCTTAGTTTCACAGTGTCTCTGTTTAGTTTCTGTTTCTATGATCTGTCTTTTGCTGAGAGTGGGATGTTGAAGTCTGAGAGTGCTGTTGACTATGGGGACTTTGGAAGTTGAACTAAAGGTACTTATTGTTATACTATGACTAGGTATGGCCCCATAGTCTCATGTGTTTGAACAAGCTAACTGGAGCCAGGGAGTGTAATGTGATGGGCTATGGAGTGGCACTTTTAGGAGGTGTGGCCTTGTTGGAGTAGGTGTGTCATTGTGGGTGTGACCTTGTGGGAGGAAGTGCGTCATCGTGGATGTGGGTTTTATACCCTGATCCTACCTCCCTGGAAGCCAGTCTTCTCCTGTTTGTCTTTGGAACAAGATATAGAACTCTCAGGTCCTTCTACACCAGGCTCCCACCTTGATGATAATAGACTGACCCTCTGAACTGGTAAGTCAGCCTCAATTCAATGTTCTCTTTATAAGAGTTGCCTTGGTCGTTGTGTCTGTTTACAACAGTAAAACCCTAAGTAAGACAGAAGTTGGTATCAGAGACTGGAGTAGTGCTGTGATAGGCCTGACCATGCTTTTGTTTGGAAGAATGTGCATTTTGGGACTTTGGATTTGGAAAACAGTGGAATGCTTTATGTGGGGGCTTAATTGGCCATCCTAGTGGGAATGTGGAAGACCTTGTTGCTGAGAGTGATTTCAACTGTGCAGACACAGCCTAAGAGATTTGGGTGGAGAAGAATTTCAGTATGTGGCCTAGAGACTGTTTCTGTGGTATTTTGGCAAAGAGGTGGCTACTTGTTGTCCTTGTCTGAAGAGTCCAGCTGAGGATAAGGTTAAAGAAATTTAAATTGATTGCATTATGAAAGAAGTCTCAAAAAAGCCCAGTGGAGACTTTTTCTCTTGTTAATCCTCGTAAAGAGCATTTTGAACAAGTGTAGCAAGCTTATAAAGGAAAAATGTGAAATTTGTGGTTGGAGTATTAAGGTGCACTAGGAAGTGAATTAGAGCTGAATCCTGTGGTCCAAGAGATATTAGAGCGAATCAAGTGATTGTTGACCTTGGGGCAAGATCCCACCCAGCTAAGCTTAGATCCAGGCATGATACTGTAAACCTTTATCCCAGGAGAGTGAATCAAGCAGATCTCTGAGTTCTGAGGCCAGCAGAGCAAGTTCCAAGTAGAGGAAATCTTAGTCCAGAAGTGATGAACCATACCTCTAATCTCAGTGCTCAGGAGACAGGAACAGATCTCTGAGTTCCAAGTCAGTCTGCAGAGCAAGTTCCATCACAGCCAATCAAAGGAGTTGAAAACAGAAAGCTAGTGATAATGTGAAATAACAAGGGGGACGTGTTCTAGCCCCAGCAAGCAGCAGAACTTGAGAGTTTTCTCTGTACCACTCGTTGCCCAGGGTAAACATGTTGGCTGGTGGAGTAGAAGCTAATTGGGGCCAGGGAATGTAATATGACAGTTTGTAAATGCTTGGCCCAGCAAATGTCACTATTAGGAGTTGTGGTCTTATTGGAGTAGGTGTATAACTATGAGTGTGGCCTTGTTGGAGGAAGTGTGTCATTATGGATATAGGCATATAGTCTTACTGTCTCAGAATGGGTATAGATTGATCATCCTTTGGGCTAGGCTCTGTTCCACGACCTTGCCTTCCAATTTCCGGAGTCCACATTTTAAAAGCATCTTCCCATATGATTAGCCTTTGTTTTGTTATTTTTGTTGTTGTTGTTCTAGAGCTATTTCAGACCCTGCAAACTCCTTTCCAATGCTTCCTACTCTTCAGAGTCTCTCAGATTCCTGGGAACTCCGGCAGCAGGTGGCTTTTATTTATTTATTTATTTTCTGTAAAAGACCACACAGAGGCAAACACACACCGGTGTAACCCACTAAACAAAAGAAGCACACAAAATTATGGAGTCCATTTTATTCTGGCCAACTACTCCTGAGCACAAGGCCTACCCTAGAGAGTGGGTACCAGTGTCACTGTATTTGGAAGAAAACTTATTGGTCCTCTCCTCATAGGTATCATTTAGAAATATTTTCTTGATTCAGAGTGGCACTTTGTCTTCCTCTGTCCTGAGATTGGTCTTGCTTTAACTTGGGTGTGTCTTGTGGATGTAGTTCCTGTGTGCAGCAGCTCTGTTGTGTCTGGAAAACACTATTTTCTTTGTGTATTCCATCATCTCTGGCTCTTACAGTCATTCTAACTCCACATCCTCATGGATCCCTGAGGGTGTGATAAAGGCATCCCATTTAGGATTGAATGCTCCAAGGTCTCTCCCTCCCTGCACATTGTACACCCATGGGCTTGTGTTAATTACAATCTGCTGCAAGCAGCATCTCTGATGTGGGATGGGCAAGGCACTGATCTATGGGTACAGTAATATGTGATTAGGAGTCCTTTTGCTGCTGTGTTCCTTTCATAGAGTAGTAGTACTGGGTTTGCACTTAGGGTTCCTGACCCCTCAAGTCTCAGGTCTCAGCCTCTCACAGTGTCTGGTATGGGATTTATCTCATGGCGTGGGCCTTGTCCAATAAAAAAGTAAATCAGTTGATTACTCCCATAGACACTTGTGTCCCTCTTGCACCACGATGCTTATAGGCAGGTTGCTATTGTCATTCCAGGGTCTGTAGCTGGGTGTGAATATTGATGAATTTTCTCTGATGCTATCAGGTAGAGTACCTTCCAACCCTATGAACTCTAACCAGCAGGACTGAAATATTTTCTAGTTTGGCACCAGCACAACTTCTTCAGAGTGTGGAGGGTACCCAATTACATTGGCAGTAGCCTGTAGTGTCTGAGGGATCTATGAGAACCCCTTTGACTAATGAGTCCACAAAAATGTACCCAACTCCTGATCCTGGGGGGCAGGTTACTTGGTATATATGATGTCTAGTTGGGCCATTATCTCCCCCCATGTTATGGTAAATTCATTAAAATTCCTTTTATATATGTGATTATTCTAAATGAGATGCACAACCCTGACATTCAAACGCTAACATCCCCATAAAGAGCTAACATGCAACATGTATCTCTTCGGGCTTGGGTTTTGGGTCTCTCTGGATGATTGCTTCTATCTCCATCCATTTACCTACAAATATCACTTTCTTTAACAGCCAGAAACTATTCCATCATGTAAATATGCCACATATTTCATTATCCATCATCAGCTGATGGACAGCTAGTCTGCTTCTAACTTCTGACTATTATGAATAGAACAGCAGTGAACACTGATGAGAAAGTGTCTCTGGAGTAAGATGTAGAGTCCTTTGGGTAGATGCCCAAGTGTGGTCTAGCTAGATCTTGGGGCAGATCACTATTCAGGTTTTTGAGAACCCTTACCCTGATTTCCAGAGTGTCAATCCCATTCTGCAGTCTCACCAGCAATGACTCTTCTTTCTCTGTATGCTCCCCAGCACGTGCTGTCATTTGTGTTATTGATCTTGGCCATTCTGACTGGGGTAAGACAAACACTCAAAGTAGTTTTAATTTGTGTTTCTTTCATGATTAAGGATGTTGAACACTTTAAAAAGTGTCTTCCGACCATAGAAGTCTTGGATTTCTTCTTGTTCACCGGATGTGAGGACAGCGGGCGATTGCAGCTAAGAAAAGAGAAAGACTTGGCAGCACTCAGGAGTCGAAGACATTTTCATTGGTTCAGTTAAGTTTCTATTCCATGATTTTTGAATATTCCCTGCCCAAAAATACTCCTGGGAAATTGACGAGCATTAAGTGTGAATAAAAGACATAATAGTTTGGAACTGAGTGAAAAAACATGTGTCCCTGTTGAAAGCAACCAGCTAACGATTTCTGTGGCTGAGTTGTCATTGGAAGAGTAAGTTCATTTCAAGAGTATTTGGAGGAATAAATGGCTTGTTCCAGGAAGCCACTGTCGGCCAGTATGCCTAAACAGGGAGAAGACTGCTATTTTTATTTCTATTCTACATGCACCAAAGGTGACAGCTGCCCATTCTTCACTGTGAAGCTGCACTAGGAAACAAAAGTGTCTGCACTCTATGGCAAGAAGGCCGTTGTTTTCGACGGGTGTGCAGATTTCGCCACATGGAAATTGACAAAAGACGAAGTGAAATTCCTTGCTATTGGGAAAATCAGCCAATGGGATGTCAAAAACTAAATTGTGCATTCCATCACACCAGAAGTCGTTATATTGATGGAGTGTTTTTACCTCCAAGCAAAACTGTGTTGCGCACTGTGCCTGAGTCACAAGAAGCAGTAAAGGGTAGCCAGCTCACAGTTCACCGGAACAAG
>NW_021615841.1:0-12459 GCF_004785775.1 Grammomys surdaster
TGTGTGTGTGTGTGTGTGTGTGTGTGTGTATGTTCCTGCCGGCGAGACACTACACGCGCGCCCCTCACAGTCTACCAAACTCCGCTGCTCCACGAGGCTCTATTTCATGCTTCTGCTTGTCAGGCTTGTTTCCTATAAAAAGAACACAATTTAAAAGCATATCTTTATAACCTTTTTGTTTGTGTGGTGATGGAGGGCATGTGTCACATTGCACATGTGAGAGTCAGATACTGGCTCTCTGCTTACATCATGTAGGTCTCAGGGATTGAACTTGGATCTTCAGGTGTGTTGAAAAGTGTCTTTATCCACAGAGCCATATCACTGGCCCAAGAATAGCATCCTTTAATGCCACTGAGCATGGTGCCTTATTTGGTCCAACTAGCTTCATATTGTACCACAGTAAATACATTCTCTGGAGTTTTCTCTTGCTCTGGGTTTATTCTTAAAGCTAGCAGCTTTCTATTCCATCCTATTAATTGTCCTAGTCAGTATTCTAGGTTCAGAATATGTTTCTTCTAAAAAACAAAGGAATTCATAAGTAAAGTATTTATGTTTTTATTAGTAAGTTAAAGATATGTCTCAGGAGGCCCTAGTTTACCTGATCACTAATCACCACAGTGAACAATCATATCCCTGAAACAATAGGTCTCTCTATTGTCTCTTTTTTTATATAATTTATTTTTCTCAGATTGTAATTCATTCACACAGGGGTTATAAACACAGAAAGGCAGGATGTGGGAAATGGAATGACACTGGAGTGTGGGTGTTCAGGGGGAATACAGATATCTTCAGAACCAGGTATCGGCTGGGTGAAGGTTCAGGGGACAAGTCACTATGACTCTGCCTATGACTTGCTTGACCTTATCTAAGTTGGTATTGTCTGCCAAGGCTACCTATTTATAAGGTCTATGACTACTCAGGCTTGTAGATTTCCACAAAAGGTACCTGTTTACATTAGCTTATAGCCATCTGTTTCAATGTTTTTTCCACTGAGACCCAAGACTTGGTGTTAATATACATGTATGACAGGCCTATTGCTGATTTTAGGCCTCTGGTTGATTTTAGGCCTTCAGTGTGTAAGCAGGACTGCCCCTGACATCTCCTCCCTTCTCTAAGTATAGAAGGGCTGTGGCAATTCTAATCTTGCGAAGGCGGGGATAGAGGCCTGACCTCCAGTAATTGAAGGGGACCTTGTAATGGCTCCGGTCCTCCTGTTGTTTTCCAGTGAGGAATGAGGGCCATACCCGTCCCGATGTCTTTTCCCTGGAGAGGGGATACATTTGACATCAACCCCTATGCAGTCAGGCTTGTCCCTCAGGGAACCCAGAGACATATTTTTAAGTTTTATTTATATTCCCTTGCAGTGCTTAGCCTCGCAGCCTAAGCAAGAATTCAGATCGCTAGTCAGAGGGGGTTCTGGGTGGCCCCTCTCTGCTTGGTTTAGGGTCAGAAGTCCCCTATTTTAGGTTGGGTGGAGATGGGTTTTGGGAGCATTCTGTATAAAGTAACAACATCATCTTGAGTCTCGTGGTCCTCCATAGCTAACTTATGATAATGTTACTGAATAGGTTTTGCTACCAAATTATTTATCTGTTGTTTCACAGAGTTATTCAGCCTACTTGAGAGCCAGGGACCCGCAGAAATAAGCAAAAAGAACCAAAATAAGGGTCCCAAGATGGGAGGAAGTAGAGTTGACAACCTTGGAGAAGCTGAAAACCAATTCTTGTACCAGCATTCATCTGTCTCTTTCTTTGATTTTTCTCAGGGCCTTCACTGACCTATTTCATGCTCTCTTTAACCCTCCTTGTCTTGTCTATGTAAAGGCAACATTCTTTAAGGGCTGTACAGAATCAAGAGCTGTACACAGCCTTTTCTATTGTTATAGAGTAAATCGAGTCCCATAAGGATCTTTGCAATTTTAGGAGGTTTCTTCAGACACTGAAACGAGGGCTTTCTTCAGATTAGTGATGTCAATCTCTAGCTGTTTGATGTTCTTGTCAGTGGTCCTTCAAAAGTCTGAGTAGGATAATTTTGGAGGCCCGCTTCTGGATCAGAACTTCTAACAGCAGACATTACTGGTGATTCATTTTTACCTGGAAAGGAAAAACAAGGGAATTCTCAGGGAGAATTCTCTTCTCTGGATGTAAATTGTTATTCATTTTATTTATGGTTGGGCATGGTTTTGTGGGGTTATCTATTTATTTCATTAATTTTTTTTTTGGTAGCCGGTTAGCTGTGCCTTCTGTGGTATCAAACAGGGATATCAATCCTTGGACCAGTAAGGGAACTGGGTCTGGGCCATTCCCTTTAAGGTTAAGAGGGTTCTTCCCCATATCTGTGGCAAAGTTTTTGTTGGTCTCAGTGGTGCAAGAGGCAGACAGCAGCAGATTTGCCATGAGCTTTCAGCTTTAGAGAGTTAAAAGTGAACAAAGCATGATGGAGAGTATTTCTGAGGGACTCCTTCGGGGGGGTACTGTTCCCCCTCTTTTGTTTTTAAAGCCAATTTTTCAGAGTTCTTGTAAAATCAGGGCAGAAGCACCAACAGTCGCTTCTTCAAGACTCAGTGAGTCATGAAGACCCTATTTAAAGATATATAAATCTATATTAATAATCTTTTGTCAAAGGACTGTTATATCACCACCAATAACTAATCAGGCTATATAATATATTGATTAGTAATAGTTTCTTCTACTTTTTGTGAGATTACCTCTCTTTTGTCAATTAACTATTGAGGAAAATTAGGATTTACATCTCTCTTGAGAATATTGAACAGAGACTTAAATTCTTTTGTGGAGAGCTTAAAATAGGATCTTAGCCAATTAGCAACTCCTAGAAACTTTTGAAAATAATTTAAAATAAGTAAACTCTCTCTCTCTTTCTTTCTTTTTTTTTTGGACCCTTTATCTGTGGTTTTTTTTTGGATAATATACATATTTACTTTTCAATGTTATCTCCTCTCCCATTCTCCCCCAAAACCCCTTATCCCATACCCCCTCCTCCTATTTTTATGAGGGTGTGCTCCAAACATCCTCCCAGTCCCAACTCCCTGCTCTCGAATTCCCAAACAGTAGGGGATCCAAACTTTCAGGGACCATGGCCCTCCACATCAACTGAAGTCTGACATGGTCACCCTCAATTACCTATACAGGTGGAGACATGAGTCCCTCCCTTTGTGCTCTCTGGCTGGCGGTTTAGACTTTGGGAGCTCTGGTTGCAACTTTTCACACTCCTAGAAAGGACCAAAGAACCCACACTTTGGCTTCCTTCTTCTTCGTGAGTTTTATGTGGTCTATATGTTGTTTCTTAGATATTGTGAGCTTTTGGGCTAATATCCACTTATCAGTGAGTGTATACCATGTATGTTCTTTTGAGATTGGGTCATCTCACTCAAGATGATATTTTCCAGCTCTATCCATTTGCCTAAGAATTTCTCAAATTCATTGTTTTTAATAGCTGCGTAGTACTCCATTGTATAAATGTACCACATTTTCTGCATCCATTCTTCTGTTGAAGGGCATCTGGGTTCTTTCCAACTTCTGGCTATTATAAATAAGGCTGCTATGAACATGGTGGAGCATGTGTTCCTGTTGTATGTTGAAACATCTTTTGGGTATATGACCAGGAGTGGTATAGCTGGGTCCTCAGGTTCAATTTTCTGAGATACCGCCAGACTCCTTTCCATAGTGGTTGTACCAGTTTACAATCCCACCAACAGTGGAGGAGCATTCCTCTTTCTCCACATCCTCGCCAACATCTGCTGTCACCAGTGTTTTTGATCTTAGCCATTCTGACTGGTGTGAGGTGGAAACTCAGTGTTGTTTTCATTTGCATTTCGCTGATGACTAGGGATGCTGAACACTTCTTTAGGTGCTTCTCAACCATTCGAGCTTCCTCAGTTGAGAATTCTTTGTTCATCTCTGTGCTCCATTTTTTTAAATAGGGTTGTTTGATTGTCTAAAGTCTAATTTCTTCAGTTCTTTGTATACCTTGGATATTAGCCCTTTATCAGATGTAGGGTTGGTGAAGATCTTTTCCCAACCTGTTGGTTGCCACTTTGTCCTGTTGACTGTGTCCTTTGCTTTACAGAAGCTTTGCAGTTTCATGAGGTCCAACTTGTCAATTCTTGGTCTTAGAGCACAAGCCATTGGTGTTCTGTTCAGGAACTTTTCTCCTGTGCCCATGTGTTCCAGGCTTTTCCCCAGTTTCTCTTCTATTAGTTTCATTGTAGCTGGTTTTAGGTGGAGGTCCTTGATCCACTTGGAATTGAGCTTTGTACAAGGAGATAAGTATGGATCAATTTGCATTCTTCTACATGCTGACCTCCAGTTGGACCAGCACCATTTGTTGAAAATGCTGTCTTTTTTCCACTGGATTGTTTTAGCTCTTTTGTCAAAGATCAAGTGGCCATAGGTATGGGGGTTCATTTCTGGGTCTTCTATTGTATTCCATTGATCCTCCTGCCTATCTCTGTTCCAATACCATGCAGTTTTTATCACTATTGCTTTGTAGTACAGCTTGAAGTCAGGAATGGTAATTTCTCGAGAAGTTCTTTTATTGCTGAGAGTAGTTTTCGCTATCCTGTTGGTTTTTTTTTTTTTTTTTGTTATTCCAAATGAATTTTAAGATTGCTCTTTCTATCTCTGTGAAGAATCGAGTTGGAATTTTGTTGGGGATTTCATTAAATCTGCAGATGGCTTTTGGCAAAATAGCCATTTTTACTATATTAATCCTTCCAATCCATGAGCATGGGAGATCTTTCCATCTTCTGAGATCTGCTTCGATTGCTTTCTTCAGGGGCATGAAGTTCTTGTCATACAGGTCTCTTACTTGCTTGGTTAGATTCACACCAAGGTATTTTATATTATCTGTGACTATTGTGAAGGGTGTCATTTCCATAATTTCTTTCTCAGCCAGTTTATCTTTTGAGTAGAGGAAGGCTACTGATTTGCTTGAGTTAATTTTATATCCAGCCACTTTGCTAAAGTTGTTTATCAGGTTTAGGAGTTCACTGGTGGAAGTTTTGGGGTCACTTAAGTATACTATCATATCATCTGCAAATAGTGAGATTTTGACTTTTTCCTTTCCAATTTGTATCCCTTTGACCTCCTTGTTTTGCCTAATTGCTCTGGCTAGGATTTCCAATACTATATTAAATAAGTAGGGGAAGAGTGGGCAGCCTTGCCTAGTCCCTGATTTTAGTGGGATTGCTTCAAGTTTCTCTCCATTTAGTTTGATGCTGGCTACTGGTTTGCTGTATATTGCTTTTACTATGTTTAAGTATGGACATTAAATTCCTGATCTTTCCATGACTTTTATCATGAAGGGATGTTGAATTTTGTCAAATGTTTTCTCAGCATCTAGTGAGATGATCATGTGGTTTTTTTCTTTGAGTTTGTTTATATAGTGGATTATATTGATGGATTTCCATATGTTGAACCAACCATGCATTCCTGGGATAATGCCTTCTTGATCATGATGGATAATTGTTTTGATGTGTTCTTTGATTAGGTTTGCTAGAATTTTATTGAGTAATTTTGCATCAATGTTCATAAAGGAGATTGGTCTGAAGTTCTCTTTCTTTGTTGGGTCTTTGTGTGGTTTAGGTATGAGGGTAATTGTGGCTTCATAAAACGAACTGGGTAGTGTACCTTCTATTTCTATTTTGTGGAATAGTTTGAAGAGAATTGGAATTAGGTCTTCCTTGAAGGTCTGATAGAATTCTGCACTAAAACTGTCTGGTCCCAGACTTTTCTTTGTAGGGAGACTTTTAACGACTGCTTCTAATTCTTTTGGGGTTATGGGCCTGTTTAGATGGTTTATCTGGTCCAGATTTAACATTGGTAACTGGTATTTGTCTAGAAAATTGTCCTTTTCATCCAAATTTTCCAATTTTGTTGAGTATAGGCTTTTGTAGTAGAGTCTGATGATTTTTTTTTAATTTCCTCGGTTTCTGTTGTTATGTCACCCTTTTCAGTTCTGATTTTATTAATTTGGATATTGTCTCTCTGCCCTCTGATTAGTCTAGCTAAGGGTTTATCTATCTTGTTGATTTTCTCAAAGAACCAGCTCCTGGTTTTGTTGATTCTTTGTATAGTTCTTTTTGTTTCTATTTGGTTGATTTCAGCCCTGAGTTTGATTATTTCCTGCTGTCTACTCCTCTTGGGTGTATTAGATTCTTTTTGTTCTAGGGCTTTCAGGTGTGTTGTCAAGCTGCTAGTGTATGCTCCCTCCAGTTTTTTTTTTTTTTGTAGGCACTTAGAAGTATGAATTTTCCTCTTAGCACTGCTTTCATTGTATCTCATAGGTTATGGTATGATGTGTCATGATTTTCATTAAATTCTAAAAAGTTTTTAATTTCTTTCCTTATTTCTACCCTTACCCAATTATCAATGAGTAGGGTGTTGTTTAGTTTCCATGTGAATGTGGGGTTTCCACTGTCTTTGTCATTTTTGAAGACCAGCCTTAGACCATGGTGATCTGATAGGATGGAGGGGATTATTTCAATTTTTTTGTATCTGTTGAGGACTGTCTTGTGCCCAATTATATGGTCTATTTTGGAGAAGGTACCATGAGGTGCTGAGAAAAAGGTATATTCTTTTGCTTTAGGGTGAAATATTCTATAGATATCTGTTAAGTCCATTTAGTTCATAACTTCTGTTAGTTTCACTGTATCACTATTTAGTTTCTGTTTCCATGATCTATCCATTGCTGAGAGTGGGTTGTTGAAGTCTCCCACTATTATTGTGTGAGGTGCAATGTCTGCTTTGAGCTTTAGTAAGGTTTCTTTTATGAAAGTGGGTGCTCTTGTATTTGGTGCATAGATATTCAGAAATGAGAGTTCATGTTGGTTGACTTTTCCTTTGACAAGTATGAAATGTCCTTCCTTTTCCTTTTTGATAGCTTTAAGTTGAAAGTCGATTTTATTCAAGATTAGAATGGCTACTCCAGCTTGTTTCTTAGGGCCATTTGCTTGAAAAATTGTTTTCCAACCTTTTACTCTAAGGTAGTGTCTACCTTTGACACTGAGGTGGGTTTCCGGTAAGCAGCAAAAAACTGGGTCCTGTTTGCATATCCAGTCTGTTAGCCTATGTCTTTTTATTGGGGAATTGAGTCCATTGATCTTAAGAGATATTAAGGAGAGGGTGTTGTTGCTTCCTGTCATTTTTGCTAATAGCGGAGACATTGTTTGTGTGGTTTTCTTCTTTTGGGTTTGATGGAAGAGGATTATTTTCTTGCTCTTTCTAGGGTATGATTGCCCTCCTTGTACTGGGGCTTTCATGCTATTATCCTTTGTAATGCTGGATTTGTGGGAAGATACTGTGTAAATTTGGTTTTGTCATGGAATATCTTGGTTTCTCCGTCTATGGTAATTGAGAGTTTTGTTGGGTATAGTAGCCTGGGCTGGCATGTATGCTCTCTTATGGTCTGTATGATATTTGTCCAGGATCTTCTGGCTTTTATAGTATCTGGTGAGAAGTCAGGTCTAATTCTGATAGGTTTGCCTTTATATGTTACTTGGCATTTCTCCTTTGCTGCTTTTAAACTTCTTTCTTTGTTTTGTGCATTTTGTGTCTTGATTATGTGACAGGAGGTATTTCTTTTTTGATCTAGTCTGTTTGGCGTTCTGTAGGCTTCTTGTGTGATTATGGACATCTCATTCCTTAGGTTAGAGAAGTTTTCTTCTATAGTTTTGTTTAAGATATTTATTGGCCCTTTAAGTTGAGCATCTTCACTTTCTTCTATACCTATTATCCTTAGGTTTGGTCTTCTCATTGTGTCCTGGATTTCCTGGATGTTTTGTGTTAAGAGCTTTTTGCATTTTGCGTTTTCTTTTACAGTTGTTTCAATATTCTCTATGGTATCTTCTGCATCTGAGATTCTTTCCTCTATCTCTTGTATTCTGTTGCTGATGCTTGTGTCTATGACTCCTGGTTTCTTTCTTAGGTTTTCTATCTCCAGGGTAATCTCCCTTTGTGATTTCTTTATTGTTTCTACTTCCATTTTTATGTCCTAAATGGTTTTGTTCATTTCCTTCATCTTTTTATTTGTGTTTTCTTGTAATTCTTTAAAAGATTTTTGTGTTTCTTTAAGGACTTCATCCTGTTTACCTGTGTTCTCCTCAAGTTTTCTGATAGTGTTATTTATTTCCTTCTTATAGTCCTCTATCATCATCATTAGAAGTGATTTTAGATCTGGTTCTTGCTTTCCTGGTGATATGGGGAGTTCGGGACTTTCTAATGTGGGAGAACTAGGTTCTGATGATGGCAAGTACCTTGAGTTGCTGGTGCTTGTGTTCTTGCACTTGCCTTTTGCCATGTGGATCTCCTTTTTGCTATCTGTACTGTCTCTGACTGGAGCCTGTCTTTCTTATTATCTAGGTTGTGTCAGAACTGTTTGGGATGGGTTTTGCTACTGGGGTTAGTGCTGAGGCCCAAGATCTGCTCAGTGCTCGGGCCCAGACCAGAAGAAACCCACACTCAGGGCCAGGAGTGAATTCCTGGGTCCCAGTAGGTCCCGGTTGCTCCCTGTATGGGGCAAGTAATGCCACCTCCTAGCCTAAGATACTGGTTAGGTTAGAGCTCCTGAGAGCCCCATTTCCTCTGGGTTCTGTGAGATTTTGTGCAGAGTTGACTCCTGGGATCTGCCGAATGCTCGGGCCCAGACCGGATGAAGCCCGAGCTCTGGGCCAGGAGTGAATTCCTGGGTCCCAGTGGGTCCCTTTTACCCCGTTTGGAGCAAGTGTTGCTTTTTCCTTACCTGGGATGCTGCCTGAGTTAAAGCTCCTGGGAGTCGCTCTTTCTCTCAGTTTTCTGAGGTTGGGTACAGAGCTGCTGCCTGGGACCTGCTCTATGCTCTGGCTCAGACCGGAAGTCCCCTCTCTATTGTCTCTTAGACTACAGGTCTTTGTAAGGCATCCAGAATATTTGTCATTTCATGCTTATCAGTTTCAATTAACGTGATGTCATAAATCAAATGAACCAATATATTGTATTATGATATGCCACATGATTCAGGTCACTAATGAGCTTGACATGACCATGAACATCTGGATCAATATAGCACTGAGGCAAGACACAAATATATCAAACTCTAAATTCGATACTCTTGATTTAACAGAATATGTCCCTATTCCCAATTCAATAGGAATAATAGATCCTATTCTCAATTCAATAGGAGTTTCACTGAGGTAAGGCATGAACATATCCTATTTTCAATTCTCAACTCTGCCCCTGATCTGCAATCTCTTTATTTAAGTGGAGAAGAACCCTATTCATTCGGCTGAATGTCTATTAACCTACTATAGGAAAATACCACAGGTAAAATGTCAGATGAAATTATTTTGTGTGTATGCGTGTGTGCATGCACATGTGTACATGTGTGCATGATCGTGTACACATGCATGTGTATCTGTGTGCATACATGCATGAGTGTGTGTGTGTGTGTGTCTGTCTGTATAAATGATGAAATGATGTACGAGTTGAGACTGTGGTTGCCAGTGTGCATATAGGTCACAGGAAAACCTTGGGTTAGTATTTGACCCTCTACTTTGTTTGAGACAGGGTCTCTTTGCTAATCACAGCTGAGAAAGCCAATATAGCTGGCTCATAATCTTTTAGGATGTCTTGGTTAGATTTTTTTCTTTTCATCATCTTGACATAAACTAGAGTTACTTTGGGTGAGGAAACTTCTATTGAGAAAATGCCTTCATCATGTTGGCCTCTAGGCAACTTTGTGTGTCATTTTATTGATCAGTGACTGATATGAGAGGGTTGGTCCCAGTGAGTGTATGCAGTACCACTTCTGAAACCATCTTCCTGGGTTTTATAAAAAAGCAAGCTGAACAAGACATTGGACCCAGCTACTAACGTGATTTTTCTGTGGTCTTTGTATTAGTACCTGCCTCCAAATTCCTGCTTGCATTCTTGACTAGATTTCCTTCCATGAATGAGTATGACTTGGGAAGTATAGGCTAAATTAAACATTTTCACCCACAGTTACTTTTGTTCCTAGTGTTTCATTACAGAAATACAGACCTAACTAAGACACACTCATTCCCTTATCCTTGCCTCTTGACTTGCCAGAGAACACTGGGACCACAGGTAATATTTTTGCACCCAGCTTTATGTGAGCTCATGAAATAAGGACTTAATCATGGCTCCTTAACCATGCTCCTTAATCATGGCTACATCTTGGTTAAATTGAATTAATCCTTGGACATCAGTCATAATCTGTACAGTTTTTGCAGTGGTTAACTTGGTAAACTAGATGGGTATTACCGAGAAACTCCAATTGTGCTAGCTCTTCCTTTGAGTTTAATGAACCAATATGAAGGCTCTCTTAACTCTCAAATATATCCATTTCAAGTTTATGTCTAGAAACTAAGAGAAATGATCATCATTTGTGATCACAGAAGCAGTATGACATAGTCTTTAAACAAGTGTATAGATCCATTAACTGAAACAACTATGAAAAGTCTCAGGATCCTGTACATCAGCATCAGCATCAGGGATTTTATCAAAAGTCCTTGAAACACAAAGCCATTCTTTTTCACCCCAAGTCTGACTATTTCAATGATTGGTTGTCTTGAGCAAAAAGGTAGATACCTGCAGTTCATATAACAAAATTTTTATTTTATTATACTGAACTTCATCACAGAAAGTTCAGACTCTAAATTCATAACCGCAGTCTGATGCAGTATCTTAAGAATGCAGAGAACTGAATATTGCTAAGGAAAGGAAGCAAAGTTGAAAGGATAAAATGTGGAGAACGGATCAGTGTGAAAACCAAAATGTTTTCCAGGGAAGCTGTCTCCTCATGCTCTCATCAGGAAGACACTGAACACCATGAGCAATTTCAAGCAGGAGGGGATTTATTATAATTTATAAGGAATTTGGTGAATCATTGCTAAGATCACTGCTGCCTGCATGTTTGCAGAAGACTTCCACATGCCCATTTATTCCAAAAGAAAATTCATTAATTTTTACTTCCATTCTACTTTTCAAATCCTGAGATTGTTCTGCTCATTTTATGTGACTCAACTGTGCCACACAACTTAGCTGAAGGTCAAATCCAGTCTTTAACAGAAGTCTCTGATTCAAGGGTCAGGATCCTGAGAGAGCAGATCAAGGTAGCCTCTCTCCAGATGTGCAGAACACAGAATTGCTCTTGGATTCTGCTTATATAGTATTTAGTAGGCATCATGGGGTTCTAGGACTTTTGCTGGCACTTTGAGTGAGTGATATCACTCAGTCATCAGTTGAAGCTACTGTTATAGTGAGGTTCCTGACTAAGCTATCTATACATGTCTAAAAGGCATGTTTTTTTCCTATGCTCATTTAACTGGCCATAAATTACATAAAGAAACTCACAGGAGTTACAATTGTAGAGATTTGGCCCTTTGTTTCAGAAAGTGGCATTTCCATGCATTAAACCTATTTAACAAAAAAGGAAACAAAAATACCTCATATATCTGTAGTGATCATGTACAGACTTTTCTATTGTTTCTCTCTAAACAATGGAATTTCATTACTTACAGAGAACTTACAGTGTACAGAGATTTGCAAAAGTAGGTTTTGCTTCTTTCTTTTGACATTTTAATTTGAATTAATTAAAATAAATGTTTATATGTAACATCGGTATACTACTTTTGGAAACTATTTTCAATAATCTACTAAAGCATGGAAACTATTTTCAATAATCAACTAATGCAGTTTGTAATGGCACTTCCTGTACCATATCATATTTTACTTCTGTAAGTTATTTGGAGCCATTAGTACAACTGCTCTTTTTAATAAATCATTTGTCTATCAGATTTTGTAATATATATATATATATATATATATATATATATATATATATATATAATTCTTTTTTTTTTTTTGTCAAAATTTTTTATTTTTTTTCCTTGTATTTCCTTCCTGTTTTTCAAGTCACAGAAAGTATATCCCAATTGCACTTCTGTCAGCGTCCTGAAGTGACTTATGTTCAAATGAGAGGAACTATCTCAGGGTTCCTCTCAAAAGGCAGAAAAGAGGTTAAAAAAAATCAATTAATTTTCCTTGGGAATCAGTGGGCATATGGAAAGCCTTCTGCAAACATGTGGGCAGCAGTGATCTTAGCAATGATTCCCCAAAATCCTAATAAATTCACTCCTGCTTGAAATAACTAGCTTGTGGTATTTAAAGTTTTTTTGTTTGCTTGTTTGTTTCTTTTTTTCTGAAGGAAGCTGAGTAAACAAATTCTGTGCAAAACAGTCTGGTTTCCACTTTGACACATTGTCTACATTTTAACATTGAATGTTCAACCTTATTTCCTCTCCTTTGGAGCATTCATTTCTTCTCTCCATTCTTAAAATTCTAGAAATCATGGTACTTATCTCTCCTCATTCTACATTCTGCCCTTAGTCGACATTCTCTATTCCCACCATATGGTACTCCACAGCTCCAGATTCACAGCAAT
>NW_021615842.1:0-3426 GCF_004785775.1 Grammomys surdaster
GCTGGCCTGACCTCGAGGTCTAGCAGCTTATCCTCTAAAGAGACTAGACCACAGGTCCTTGACCACCAGAAACCTGTGATTATATATTTCCTACTTTCAAAACGGGGACTCTAAATCCTGGATAACTAGTAGTGTAGAGATATTCATTACACATAATTCTGAGGATGAGCCCAGACATCAACACAGTTTTCTAGTCTGCCAAAGAGATACAAATGTACAGACAAATGGCACCACACAGGCAATGAACAGTGCTGCTTACAGTAGGGGCTCCCGGACCTCAGGACTCCCTTCACATTTAAACTGCTATACAGGTCAAGCCACAGGACAAAACACAGAACCCTAGTTCCCAAAGAGTGGAAGGAAATAATGCCTACTGTATGTCTGCACATCCATATGCATGTGGACACACACAAGCACACAGACAAGGAAAAGGAAACAGAATCAGAGAATGAGAAAGAGAGAGATACAGCATTGGAGAGAGAACAATCAGAATAAGAAGAAATTCATTCAACATTACTGACTCACAGCATAAGGCACACAGACAAAGAGGAACAGGCATAAGCTTCAGGCCTTCTAGTCAACCACTGAGATGAACAGTGTGGGACCAGCTGCTGCTAGGACCTTCCAGCCTTCAATTAAGAGCCAGGTAAGTACAAAGCGTCACCACAAGCTCACTGCATCTGTTGAGGACTTTCCAAATGCATGCTGCACATTCACTAGACACTGCCTCCATCCAGAATACTTTACTCAGACCACAAGTTCAACATTTCAATTGGAGGAAGCAAAAGAGTCCGTTTCCCTTCTTGCTCCTGACCAAGCTTCAGGTTCAGCCTCTCCTCTGAGAAGCATTTAGGGACATAAAGTTGGGCACAGGGACTCTGTGGAGGTACTGCTTCCCAGAACTCACAACCTTCAAAGGATAAGATGAGGGTGACATTGCAGATGTCAGACTGACACCAAAGTGTTTGGAGCAATGAGTACCTCTTGTTCATGGATCCCTCTGTGACATAGATCAAGCGGTATCTCAGCTCGTTTCTCTCCTGGGTACTGAGCTCCAGATCTTTGGTCAGACTCTTTTCCTCCTTCTTGGCCTCTTTCATGCTTAGGACAGTTGCAGGGCATGATGACTGTCTGCCAGCCACTGTAGGCAGAAGAACATAAGTAAATTGTCCAAAGAGAATGCAGAGTGTCCTGGGAGAACACCCTCAGCTGTAAGAGAAGGAGAGCAGGCCTGGAAACCAGTGACACCACAAACAGTCTGGTCCAGGCATTAGATGCCTCCTAAGTGAATCTCTGCTCTCCCATCACACTATAGAGTCCAGGAGATGAAAGCAGCCAGGTGTTTGCTCTGTCTACCTACACATGCTCATAATGACCACAGAGATAGCTTCTCCACCATTATTGCCAGTTTTACAAGGTGCAACTTGGCTGTAGATCCCTCAGTCTTGTGGTTTCACAAGTCAGATGGAAAATTAAATAACTGAAAGAACTTGAGTGATAGGAGATGGTCAGATGTCCTACCGTGTTAATCAAGGCCCAGTAGTTTGGACTAAAATTCATGCAGAGTGAGACCATGATCAACACAGTGGCAATTCCCCCTACTGAAACACCAAACACCCCAGAGATGGCAATAGGGTTCTTTGTCTGAGTGTATCAACACTGAAAGGTATTTGGTTAAAGGACAGAAATACCTGCCACCCACAATGGGTGATGATGAAATCTAATGTGGGTACTGTCAGGGAGAGGAGGTCAGAGGAGTTCTGAGAACATAAGACCATGACCAGGAGCACAATTCTTTCCCTGGTACTACTGTCAGATACCCACTGAAGCTTAAAAAAATAAAAAAGCCATGGAAGTGAAATGCAGGGATTCCCTTACGAATATTGGCATAGGTTAGACCCTCTGTGACTCTTGATGGTCTCATTTTGTCCCCATGTAACAACCACAAATCCCAATCAAATAAAGACTTGGTATTTGAAACTACCTGCTTTGGCCTTGCCATCACCTGCCTTAAGGGATGGAGAAAGTCATGTTCTGAAATCCTTGATGTTTAAGTATTGTGATAATCATAGAAATTCTTTTGCTTCCCAGTGAAGTCAGTTTCTGTGCCCAAATTGCTAAGAAGGCCAGCTCAGGCCACCCCTGACAGGAAGCTCAACATCCCCTTCCCAGGACTTACTCCACATTCCCCAAGACCACCTTCTTCGTCCTTCATTACTCTCAGATGAAAGTCCAGCTACTTTCTGCCTCTCTCTAGTTTCTTTCACCTCCATCTCTGCTCTTCCAAAAAGTCTCCTCAGTCGGGAAATCATGTCTAGGGACATATGCTTTAGACACTGACTGAGAGAGCTCAGTGCACTTGGTGTCACTACAACACTGGTGACATCACAAGGGATGCCAAGAACTCTCCGGGATACAATGGAATGTCCAAAGAAGGGGCTGCTGATGTCATGGGGAACACCCTTTGCCTCCCTGCTAATTTTCTCCCTGTACAGGTAGGAAGCTGAGGCATCCTTATAAGGGTGTTTCCTGCGTCACAGATATTGGGCACCTCCACTTTCCAAAGATAGAGTTTGCTCTAGACTTGATCAGAAACACCTAAGTCATTTTTTTTCTGAATTTAACTGACTGTTTCCTTTCAGACCTTGCCCAGGAATGTCTCATCCTAACTCAAGCTTTCATAATTCAGCAATATTAGCCATTAAAAACTGCTGAAAATCACATCAGGAGGAATGTGGAGGAGGAAAGATCTCCTGTCTCATCATGTAGAGATGCTTGAAATCACATCCTGGAAGAGCCTGAAGGGCAGGTGGCAAAATTAGTGTGCATTAGGGGGTCCACTCATGAAGCTGTGTGCTTAGCATTTGAATGGTACCCCAAGGGGCCTTAGGAGGGAGAGGTGCAGTTATCAGGTGCTCACAACAGTCTGGAGATCTGTTGACAGAGGAAGATCAATATTGTAGCCACCATTAGGCTGGGTGAGGGGCTCTCCTCTCAGTGCCAAAGTCACCAAAGCAGGTTTCCTCACAGGCCCCTCTGAGCTATACCATGGGATCCTTTCTTAACAATAAAATAGTCAGTAGTGGTGAGGGGCAGGCACAGTGTGTAGGACAATACTCTAGACATCGCTTGGTTGACAGAACAAGTGCATAGCATCTTGTATTCTGATTCCTGATTCAACCCACAAACCACACAAAATCCTATAAACATCAAACCCTGATGGTTGATTGAGTGCACACACTATTGATCAGAACCATAGCTCAGACTTTGGGGACTGAGCCATTGCCACAAACATCGTTGTCAACTTATAACGCAAAAACAAAATAAAACAAAAAACTGACAAGTATCTCATATAAAGCTGCAGGAAGTACTGTCCAGTGGTGAGTTCTGATCAGGCGATTTTAGATAGAACAATGCATATTGGCC
>NW_021615843.1:0-1861 GCF_004785775.1 Grammomys surdaster
GATAGCGGGTATTCAGTTGTAGCATCTGAGAGTGACCTACGACAATAGGCCAGGAAGATAAAATATGACACCTTCTTGTATCATCTGAAGTATAGAGCACACCACTGTCCTACTACTTAGTGGTCATGAATTCCTTACAACCTGAGGGTTTCCATAAAAAAAGAAAATTAACAAGGGTGGAAACCCCTTGGAGGACCAGCCTGGATCCAACAGACAGAAGCTGAAGCCAGTGTTCATTTCCAGGAAGTCAGGTTGCTTCCTGGTGGAGTGCTCATGGCAATGGGACATACAGAATGTGCTTTCCTAAGGCCCTGTTTCCACCTGAGACCATAGAGACAGTGGGATGGAAAAGAACTCAGAGTGTACATTAGAGACAGCCGCAGGCCTTGGACCCAGAGAGTCTACCCCTCATGCACGTTTGTGTCTGTGAAGTACATAAACTCTGTGTTTGGGTATGAGCGCAGGTATGCATGTGCCAAGGTACATGTTTGGAAGCTAGGGACAACCTTGGGTGTTGCTCCTCACCATCAATGTTGGTTGAAGCAGGGTCTCCTGTTCACTGCTGTGTTAAAATAGACAAGGTGGATCATGAACTCCCACACACTCCACTGTCTCTACTTTCTATCTCCTTATAACATCTGTGAGATTGCAGAACCTCACTTTTGTACCTGTCTTTGTGAGTTCTGGGGGCCCTAACTCAGGTTCTTCCAGTTGCATGGCCAAAGCTTTACCCCCTGAACCATTTCTCCAGCCCTCCTGTGGACTAAATAATGTTCCAGAAAAGCTCTTTGTTCCAGTGCTGTAAGGAAGGTAGGAGATGGTAGACAGATAGGGGCGAAGATCATTTCAGCCATGGAGAAGTGTTTTGTAGGATGAATAAGGCAACTGTACCTGTCTGAGTTAAACTGAAATTTAATAAATAACATAGTTGCACTTCTATATTAGCTGGAGTAGGACTCACACCATTGTGAGAAACAGTTACTGTCTAGGCTCATGGGCCCACCTTTAAGATTGGGTCTACCACTGGCTAGCTGTGTGGATATGGACATGTTCACAAGAGTTACCTGGTCCTCAGCATGTGCATCTGCAGTGCAAAGACAAGAGTTGTACCCTCACCTGAGTGCGAAGGAGCATCAGTGGAGACAGGCAGCAAAAGGTGGTTCATGGTCACTCCTCTTATTACTTCAGTAGTTTTTTTTCCTACTTGAGTGATAGGTCTCTACTCATCCCTCTCTTTCAGACTTCTTTGTGAACCTTATCTCATGTTCCCAAGATGTAGTAGGTTGAAGAGTATGACCCAACCCCATTCATGTTAACTGGGAAGCCCATGATGTCCCCTTATTTACAAACAAGGTCTTTGTAGATAACAATCTAATTGGGAACTTAAAATGACCTTCCTAGATTGGGATAGACTCCACATTCGATGTGACAGTTCTCACTAGAAAGGGACAGGACACCCATGTACAGAAGAAGCTAGAAGGTCATAGGAGGGTGGCAGCAGGGATTGTATTCATGTTGTGACAAAGCCCACTGGAAGCTGGGCAAGATGGGAACAGAGCTTCCCCTGGAGATATATGAGATGCTAATGCTTTGATTCCCTTCCTTGGTTTGAGGTGCCAAGCTTGTGGTCATTCGTTATGACAGCCATCTATAAAATCAGCACCTGAGTGAAGCTGGACTTGGCACCTGACACCTCTCCAAACAGGACTCTGAACAGGTGGCAGGTATCGGTGCTTTTAGGCTTATGTGCCAAAGCCAGATGCCATGCCAGCAATGCAGAGACTGCCCATCCTTGAAAACTTGTAGGTCCAGATGGTTGCTTGTCTCTGCTATTTCTAGTTCAGGCTCTTTCCCCCACTTC
>NW_021615844.1:0-1326 GCF_004785775.1 Grammomys surdaster
TCTCAAGTGCTGGGATTAAAGACCTGCGCCACCACTGCTCGGCTGCAATAATATTGTTAGGAGTCATTTTATTGCTACATTTCTGTAATAGAACTCTAGCAAGGTTTTCCCCCTAGATGGATCTAGTCTCCGGTTCTCGACTACCTTAGCACTGTTGGGTTCATCTTATGGAGTGGGCTGTAAATCAAAGCAGATAGTGTATGGTTGCTTCACAATGTTTGTGACACTATTATACCAGAGTGTCCTGCAAGTAGGCCACCATTGTAGGTCCCAGGTTGTAGCTAGGGTGGTGTTTACCTTTCTCCTTTGATAGCAGAGTACCTTCCAGCACCACAAACACTCCTCAGTAGGGATGAGGGCTCTAGGTAGGCATCAGTTCTCTGTGTTCAGTGAGTTATGGAGGATTATCTTCAGTTATAGGGCTTTATCATCAGTTTGAGGAAAGCAACTAACAGCTATGGCAATAGCCTGGGTTGTTTGGTTGTTTCCATAGTGACCCTTTAGCTAACTACAGAATCAGATGTAACATGTTCCTGGCACTGGAGGTTTCATTTAGTGGAGAGAGATGCCTAGATGAATCGAGTGTCCTCCATTTAGATCAACATGTCTGTTTTTATTCTGATACTATGCTGTTTTTACTACTATAGATCTGTAGTACAATATGAGATGAGGGATAATAATACTTTCAACAATTATTATTATTATTCAGCATTGTTCTAGCTATCCCATATTTTTTTGTGTTTTTATAAAGCTGAAAATTGTCCTTTGAATTTCAGTGGCCAGATGAGAGGAAGAAAGAGCAAAGTTTATCTTAAGAAATTGTAATCTTTATCTGAAATCACCAGTTAGCCCCTGAAGGGTTTTTAATCTTAAACAAACAGTTCTTGTCAGATTACTCTAGCCATGATGTAAAGAGCAGCTGGTGGGTCAAGAGTAACTGTGAGAAGAATGAACTAAACATAAAATGGTGCTCTTAGGATGCATGCATAGAAGTGATGTCACAGGAACACACCAAGTGTGAGATACCATGAGTGGGGCTTGCTCTCCCTACTTAATAGATAGTGGGTTACACAGTCTGGATTCATAGGAGGAAAGTCAAGGATTCCAGAAATCTGTAGACATGTCCGAGGGGAGACACAAGACTTTTCAGGTGAATTCTCAGGGTTATCTTTCTACTCTGAGAGCAATGTTTGTGGAGATGAGGCTGCCCAGACCCATTCTCTCCCCATCCTCTCCACAGGCCTACTATGCACCTATTCCAAAGCCTTTCATCTGAGTCTACAGAAATTCATCACCACTCTGCTACCAAGAGTCCTCTGTCTCAGG
>NW_021615845.1:0-1008 GCF_004785775.1 Grammomys surdaster
GAAAACACAAAGAAGGAATTAAACAAAAACATTCAGGATCTGAAACTAGAAATAGAAACAATAAAGAAAGTTCAAAGGGAGACAACCATGGAGATAGAAAACCTAAGAAAGAGATCAGGAGTCACAGACGCAAGCATCACCAACCGAATACAAGAGATAGAAGAGAGAATCTCAAATGCAGAAGATACGGTGGAAAATATTGACACAGTTGTCAAAGAAAATGCAAAATGCAAAAAACTCCTAACTCAAAACATCCAGGAAATCCAGGACACAATGAGAAGACCAAACCTAAGGATAATAGGTATAGATGAGAATGAAGATTCCCAACTTAAAGGGCCAGTAAATATCTTCAACAAAATTATTGAGGAAAACTTCCCTAACCTAAAGAACAAGATGCCCATAAACATACAAGAAGCCTACAGAACACCAAATAGACTAGACCAGAAAAGAAATACCTCCCGTCACATAATAATCAAAACATCAGATGCACAAAACAAAGAAAAAATACTAAAAGCAGTAAGGGAAAAAGGTCAAGTAACATATAAAGGCAGACCTATAAGAATTACACCAGACTTCTCACCAGAGACTATAAAAGCCAGAAGAGCCTGGACTGACATCATACAGACCCTAAGAGAACACAATTGCCAGCCCAGATTACTATACCCAGCAAAACTCTCAATCACTATAGATGGTGAAACCAAGATATTCCATGACAAAACCAAATTTGCACAATATCTTCCCACAAACCCAGCACTTCAAAGGATAATGGATGGAAAACGCCAACACAAGGAGGGAAACTACAACCTAGAAAAAGCAAGGAAGTAATCTTCCAACAACCCCAAAAGAAGATAACTATACAAACATAACTTTACCTCTAATAACAAAAATAACAGGAAGCCACAATCATTTTTCCTTAATATCTCTTAACATCAATGGTCTCAATTCCCCAATAAAAAGACGCAGACTATCAGACTGGATACACAAACAAGACCCAGAATTTTGCTGCAT
>NW_021615845.1:1108-1633 GCF_004785775.1 Grammomys surdaster
TAATCAAAAAAGATAAGGAAGGACACTTCATACTCATCAAAGGAAAAATCTACCAAGGTGAACTCTCAATTCTGAACATCTATGCTCCAAATGCAAGGGCACCTACATACATAAAAGAAACTTTACTAAAGCTCAAAACACACATTACACCTCACACAATAATAGTGGGGGATTTCAACACCCCACTGTCAGCAATGGACAGATCATGGAAACAGAAACTAAACAGAGACACTTTGAAATTAACAGAAGTTATGAACCAAATGGACTTAACAGACATCTATAGAACATTTCATCCTAAAACAAAAGAATATACCTTTTTCTCAGCACCTCATGGTACCTTCTCCAAAATAGACCATATAATTGGTCACAAAACAAGCCTCTACAGATACAAAAAGATTGAAATAATCCCTTGCATCTTATCAGATCACCACGGACTAAGACTGGTCTTTAATAATGACAAAACCAATGGAAAACCCACGTGCACATGGAAACTGAACAACTCTCTACTCAATGATGACTTGGTCA
>NW_021615845.1:1733-3989 GCF_004785775.1 Grammomys surdaster
AATCAACCAAATAGAAACAGAAAGAACAATACAAAATATCAATAAAACCAGGAGTTGGTTCTTTGAGAAAATCAACAAGATAGATAAACCCTTAGCCAGATTAACCAGAGGGCACAGAGACAGTATCCAAATTAATAAAATCAGAACTGAAAAGGGAGACATAACAACAGAAACTGAAGAAATTCAAAAAATCATCAGATCCTACTACAAAGGCCTATACTCAACAAAACTGGAAAACCTGGATGAAATGGACAATTTCCTAGACAGATACCAGGTACCAAAATTAAACCAGGAGCAGATAAACCATCTAAATAGTCCCATAACCCCTCAGGAAATAGCAGCAGTCATCAAAAGCCTCCCCACTAAAAAAAGCCCAGGACCAGATGGTTTTAGTGCTGAATTCTATCAGACCTTCAAGGAAGACCTAATACCAATTCTCTTCAAACTATTCCACAAAATAGAAACAGAAGGAACACTACCCAATTCGTTCTATGAAGCTACAATTACACTCATACCCAAACCCCACAAGGACCCGACAAAGAAAGAGAACTTCAGACCAATCTCCCTTATGAACATCGATGCAAAAATACTCAATAAAATTCTAGCAAACCGAATCCAAGACCACATCAAAACAATCATCCATCATGATCAAGTAGGTTTTATCCCAGGAATGCAGGGATGGTTCAATATTCGGAAATCCATCAATGTAATCCACTATATAAACAAACTTAAAGAAAAAAACCACATGATCATCTCACTAGATGCTGAGAAAGCATTTGACAAAATTCAACATCCCTTCATGATAAAAGTCTTGGAAAGATCAGGAATTCAAGGCCCCTACCTAAACATAGTAAAAGCAATTTACAGCAAACCAGTAGCCAACATCAAGCTAAATGGAGAGAAACTTGAAGCAATCCCACTAAGATCAGGGACTAGACAAGGCTGCCCACTCTCCCCCTACCTATTCAATATAGTACTGGAAGTCTTAGCCAGAGCAATTAGACAACAAAAAGAAGTCAAAGGGATACAAATAGGAAAGGAAGAAGTCAAAATATCGCTATTTGCAGATGATATGATAGTATACTTAAGTGACCCCCAAACTTCCACCAGAGAACTCCTAAACCTGATAAACAACTTCAGCAAAGTGGCTGGTTATAAAATCAACTCAAACAAATCAGTAGCCTTCCTCTACATGAAAGATAAACAGACTGAAAAAGAAATTAGGGAAATGACACCCTTCACAATAGTTGCAAATAATATAAAATACCTTGGTGTGAATCTAACCAAGCAAGTGAAAGACCTGTATGACAAGAACTTCAAGTCTCTGAAGAAAGAAATTGAAGAAGATCTCAGAAGATGGAAAGATCTCCCATGCTCATGGATTGGCAGGATTAATATAATAAAAATGGCCATCTTGCCAAAAGCAATCTACAGATTCAATGCAATCCCCATTAAAATCCCAACTCAATTCTTCACAGAGTTAGAAAAGGAAATTCTCAAATTCATATGGAATAACAAAAAACCTAGGATAGCGAAAACTATTCTCAACAATAAAAGAACTTCGGGAGGAATCACCATCCCTGACCTCAAGCTGTACTACAGAGCAATAGTGATAAAAACTACCTGGTATTGGTACAGAGACAGGCAGGAAGATCAATGGAATAGAATTGAAGACCCAGAAATGAACACACACTCCTATGGTCACTTGATCTTTGACAAAGGAGCTAAAACTGTCCAGTGGAAAAAGGACAGCATTTTCAACAAATGGTGCTGGTTCAACTGGAGGACAACATGTAGAAGAATGAAAATTGATCCATTCTTATCCCCTTGTACAAAGCTCAAATCTAAGTGGATAAAGGACCTCCACATAAAACCAGATACACTGAAACTAATAGAAGAGAAGGTGGGGAAAAGCCTCGAATACTTGGGCACAGGGGAAAAGTTCCTGAACAGAACTCCAATGGCATATGCTCTAAGATCGAGAATTGACAAATGGGACTTCATAAAATTGCAAAGTTTCTGTAAGGCAAAGGACACTGTCAATAGGACAAAACGACAACCAACAAATTGGGAAAAGATCTTTACCAATCCTACATCTGATAGAGGGCTAATATCCAATATATACAAAGAACTCAAGAAATTAGACTCCAGACAACCAAATTACCCTATTAAAAAATGGGGTATAGAGCTTAACAAAGAATTTTCAACAGAAGAAACTCGAATGGCCGAGAAGCACCTAAAGAAATGTTCAGTATC
>NW_021615846.1:0-16173 GCF_004785775.1 Grammomys surdaster
GCTGCTGTCTATATCTGTCTTTCTCTTATTCCCAGACTCTCAGTGCTGAGAAGAACTACTGAGTCCTATCTCTAAGAAACGCTGGCACCTGAAATGTCACCCGTGAAATGTCAGCAAAGTCCATGGAAGCTGAAGAAACAATCCCTCATCCTCCTGTCAGTGGTTACTGATTGAGATGAGGCATCCAGCTCAAGCCCACAGCCAGGAGAGCAGCAGAGAGGGAAAGAAAAACGGTCAGAAGGAAGTACACCTACTCTCCCAGGAGAACAGCTGCTCTGTGCACACCCTGCTGGAATAAACTGGGATCTCCTCATTTTTTAAAAGCCACAGAGGAAAAAAAAAGCCAGGTGGTGGTGGTGCACTCCTATAATCCCAGCACTTGGGGGGCAGAGACAGGCAGATTTCTGACTTTGAGGCCAGCCTGGTCAACAGAGTGAGTTCCAGGACAGCCAGAGCTATACAGAGAAACCCTGTCTCGAAAAACCAAAAAAAAAAAAAAAAAGCCACAGAGAGACTAATTATCCATAAATGTGCAGGCCTGTTTTAGCAATACGTGTGAGCCTTAGACTGAGGTCTGAGCTCCTCTGTCAGTTTTTGCCAGCTCCAGGGATTTCCATCAGAGCTATATACACCATTTAGCATCAGGTCATCTTGAGGTTGGTGGCTTAACCTTCCAGATTTTCTTTTCCTTTACTCCTTTTGCTTTTCTTTGTCACACTTGAACAGAAATAAGATTTGGCCACTGGCTACACATTCAGTGGGGGCACAGAGTATTGAGCAAGACAAGGTATTTGGGAGGTGGCTTAAAATGGAGCTTAGAGCGACCCAAACCCTTAGCTAGAGGGTGCTAGAGTATGATAGAAAGTGGGAGAGACCAAGGAAAATGTTAGAGACAATTGGATCTGATCACTCACACCACTTGGAACAATTATCTAAGGACCAGATTAGTCACCCAAGTTTGACAAAGAGGACAGTTGGCCTTTCCCATCCATCAAAGTGTGTCAGGCCAGGCAAGATCATCTGAAGTGTGGGACAGCATGCACAGATAGCCCTGTGATACGCCAGTGAACATTATCAACTACTGCCCTCCCCATGAATGTCAGGAGTAAACTTGCTTATATGGTGAAGGCCTAAATCAGCTATAGGCCTAATTACCCATACATGCCTGCTAACACAAAGTCTTGGTCTCTGTGGAAAACCACTGACCCTACAACAGATAGCTATAAACCTTGTAGACAAGTAGTCTTAGTGGAAATTTACCAGCCTGGATAAGAACAAGTAGTCATAAGTCTTGTGTATAGGTAACCTTGGTAGAAAGTACCAGCTTGTATAAGAACAAAATGAATCATAGACAGAGTCATACTGACAGGTTCCCTGCTTCTTCACAGAGCCAATACCCTGTCCTGGAAGATTTCTCTTCTCCCCCTGAGAACACCTATGCTCCTACATCATCCCCTTCCCCACATCCTGCCTCTGTGTGTATATAACCCTGTGTGAAAAAATTAAAATTATGGATTGATCAGCCTATAGACAAGCTGTGGTTCCTTGCATTCGCTGTTCTCGCATTCTCTCTTTCAAGTGATCCCCCTGGATCCTGTTCACCACCCTGCTGGACAAGGCACATGGAGACCAAGGAGAGAAGGCAGAAATACTCCCCAAAGATTCAACTTCATATCAAAACAGAGCAGCTGCTGCCATGACTCTGGCAAATTGGGCCAGGAGAGCACAAGAGGCCCTGCACCCACACTCCCTCCAGAACCCACATCAACCTTAGAACTTAAGAGACTCCTAGTGTATTGGGTAAGTCTCAGGCTAGAGCCCCAGCTGCCCCCTGAATCATCCTCTGCCCTTGGTCTTGTGGTCCCCTTAGAAAATGCCTTGAAGGAGGGATCCACTGTGTACCCTACTGGCTCCAGGGTGTGCAAAACTGAGTTGAACATTTTTTGGGGGGAGGCTAGATTTTCCTTGGCAGAAGTGAGCCATCCCAGAGACCAATTGGGGCATCTGGAAGCTGCAGACAAGCTGCAGATCACACCTATCCTCTGTCATACACTAAGGTACACAGGAGATACTTCATGCCTTCAGTGGAAGCGCTCCCCTGGACAAAAGAGAAGCTGAAGTTGGCTCTCAGGGGCTGGGCTATTCCAGGGTTCCAGGGACTATGCTCAATAAACAAACTGCCCTTCTAAGTAGTCCCTATTCTAAGTAACCCTCACTGCACATGTAGGGAAACCAACACTCACAGAGGTCAGATGGGCCTGACAAAGTCACACTGTGAGCACAGTGGGCTGAAAGGAAACCCAGAAATTCTGACCCCAGAGTTCACATTCTTGCTCTTTTCCTTCAGGGCCTGTTCAGTTGATTGCCTAATATCAAGGTGCTCCAAATCAGAAATGGCAGGAGATCATGAGATGAACCTAACTCTAGGAGGCCACAGAATGGGGACCCACTGGGGGGGGGGGCTGTGGCAGCATTGCCCAGACTTCATAGTATATCCCCATGACCATGAAAGGAGCACAGTGGAAAATCACCCCTTGTCCTGAAGCCAGTTCATGTTTCAACTCCAATAGAATCTGCAGGAGCAAATGTTGACCCTGAAAGGCCTGTGTGTTTATTTCTACCCCTGCCCAAGACAGCAATAGCTGGGCTGAACCACAGGCTTGAGATACATAAGAGACACACAGAGAACAGCCACTGCTGAGCCCAACCAAGATTGCCAGCCAACCAGCTTGCAGACACCCAAGGACAGAAGTGTGTTGCTACAGGCCACGAGGATGTGGAACACTATGGTACATCTACAAGCCTGTAGCACTGCAGAGAAGGGGTAGAAAAAATGTGTCTTGCATGTACTACATACATTGCCCTGATTTCATCTAAGGATACTCCAGTCAGACAGAGAAGCTGTATAAACTGTGAGGCCCTCTTCATATCACCCCACCCACCCTCCATGCATATTGCATTGTGTAAATATCAGCTGATAGAGAAATAACCATCAAAGGACCACAGAACAATGTGATAACTGACAACAGAGACTGAATCATGCTGGTGTTTCTATCACCTGTACCCCTGAGAAGACATTCAGGACCTTTCTATATTTCAATTATTGGCCACTATGGTATTAGGAATATCTTAAGCCCATCTTCCTTTTTCACTGAAACATATCTGTAGGACCCTGAAGGGCTGCTATGCCCTGCCTGAGCCTTTCTGTATGCTGCTGTCTACTAAGTAACATTCTGTGGTTCCTCTAGGATCAAAACATCCTGACTAAGGCATGGTGCCCAAGGAAGGGAATTTTACACTTGACATCCTATTGCTCCCCAGGTGAGTTCCTGTTTATTCAAGAGATTGTATTTTTCCTTCCCTGGCTTGGTTTATACATATTAAACCTGCCCCATATATTTTTTGGCACCCAAGTCTGAGTATTTCTTTAATCCCTCAGACCTACACCCAAGCTCAGTACCACGGGCAGTGATGGAGCTGTCAAGTGGAGGTTCCACAAGATTGAGAAGGAGAGGAGAACCTGATGGGATTGTTCCTGGAAGGAGTTGGCCAGCCCATGCAGTGAGTGGAACGTATTGGAGAAATGAGGAGGGATCAAACTGAAAGCAGCACTACGTGAGTGTGAGCTTTGATTGCGCCATAGGAATTGTGAGTTTTATCCTATGAGTACTGGCACAGGATATTGCAGGTAAGAAATCCTTGTATGAGGTGGAGAATAACTCCAGCTCTGAGAATGAGGAAGAAACTTTAGAAAATGAAATAACTCATTTAAAGGAAAGATTAAAGAAATGAAAGTTCTGAAAGGGAGCAGGTTGGGAAGAGGAGCGACCACCTAGTAAAAACCCTTTTGTGGACTCTACAGAGGCCACTGTGCCTCCAGCATAAGATGAATGAATGCTCCCTGAAGGATTGTTGGGTACTGGAGCCCATCCCTAAGAAGGGGGTGATTTTTTTCTAAAGCAGGTTCCAACTGAGCTTACACTGTAATGGAAATCCCTCACCTCAGTAGCCCTGGGCAAATGCTTAGGCAGCATGTGCCTTTGTCTTTTAAGTAATTAAAGAGCCTTAAAGAAGCAGTTTCCTCCTATGGGGCCTTGGCACCCTTTACTTTGGTAAGTTTTGAGTCCTATAGCACCCTTAATTTAACACCAGGAGATTGGCAACAATTATACCATATGACTTTGAGTGAGGGAGACTATTTACTGTGGAAGGGAGAATATCAGGAGCAATGGATTACCTTGGCAACATTAAAGGCACAGGCAGGGCAGCCCCAGAGAATATGGAAGTGCTAACTGGATCAGGACAATATGCTGCCCTCCATCAGTTGATTAATTATGATCCTGCTCTTTATGCCCAAATTGCCACTGCAGCCGTTAGAGCCTGGAAGACCTTGCCTAATAAGGAGGCAGGAGGTCAACTATCCAAGGTGGTCCAAGGACCCTCCAAGCCCTTTGAAGAATTTGTGAATAAACTACTCCAGTCAGTAGAAAAATTGTTTGGAAGGATGCTAATACCCCCATGACCATAATAAAACAATTAGCTTTCAAAAATGCTAATAAATTGTGCAAAGAAGCCATTAGATCACATAGATCAAAAACCTCATATGATTATATTAGAGTTTGCAAGGAAATTGATCGAAGTTTTATTATGGGACAAGTACTTGCAGCTGCCATGCAAAAGGGATCGAGCAAGAGTAAAACTTGCTATGGATGTTTCCAGTCTGGACATTTTAAGAGTGACTGTCCAGGGAACAAGGGGATTATGGGTCCTGGCCTGTGCCCTCGATGCCAAAAAGGCCATCATTGGAGTAATGAATGCAGGTCAAAATCAGATGCTGATGGCTGCCCTCTCCTGGCATTGGGAAACAGGCAGAAGGGCCCGCTCTGGGGCTCACAAACCAAAGTGTATGGAGCCATAAATACCACTATAACCCCTACTCCAGTTCAGTTTGTGCCTCAAACCAACCCCTTTATGTCAAAGACCTTGTCAGAGGTAACCCAGGAAGCATAGAACTGGACCTCCACTCTTCCGCCAGAGCAATATTGACACCTCAAATGGGCCCTCAAGCATTAGGTACTGGAGTGTATGGCCCCATCCCTTCAGGGAGTGTAGGCCTTCTCCTAGGATGCAGCAGAACCTTGGTGAAAGGAATTAGGATCCTTCTGGGAGTGATAGACTCAGATTTTATTGGAGAAATTAAAATTATGGTTAATGTTGAATAGGGGAGTTGTAGTTACTCCCCAGAGAGATGGAAAAGCTCAGGTAATTCTCTTGCCACAGTTACCCACTAAATATACTACAATTAAGGTTACTAGGGGTGATGAAGGTTTTGGATCCACAGGGACTGCTGCCTTCTGGGTTTCTACCCTTGAGGACTGCCCTACCCTTACCCTTTGGGTTGATGGAAAACCTATGAAAGGAAATCTGGATACTGATGTAGATACTACTGTGATATTTAAAACATCTTTGCCTAGTAACTGGCTGCTGGATAGGTCCTCTTGCACTTTACAAGGAGTGGGGACAGCTGCCACACCCCTCAAGAGTAGTAAGATCTTAAAATGGCAAGATGAGGAAAGACATGAAGGATGGTTTCAACTGTTTGTCTTGGAACATTTCCCTGTTAATTTATGGGGTTGAGATGTACTTAACGACATGGAAGCTGTCCTTACAGCTCAATCAGTTCAGGGTATGATGAAAAAGCAAGGATATATTCCTGGGAAAGCATTAGGGAAATATTTACAAGGAAGACCCCATATTGTGGCCAAAGAATGTCAGATAGTCAGACACCATAAAGACAAAACTGGACTAGGAAATTTATATTAAAGGTCACTGTGAAGCCTCCTAAACCATTACAAATCACATGGACATCCAATGAGCCCATGTGGATTGAACAGTGGCCCTTATCTAAGGAAAAATTGGAGGCAGCTCGTTTATTAAACAACAAGAACAACTTTTGGCCAGACATATCGTTCCATTCACATCCCCTTGGAATACTCCTATATCTATTGTTAAGAAAAAAATCAGGAAAATGGAGATTGTTACAAGATTTAAGGGAAATTAATAAAACTATGATGCCAACGGGGGCTACCCAGCTTGGATTGCCTACCCCAGTTGGTATTTCAAAAAATTGGTACATGTTGGTGATAGATTTGAAGGATTGTTTCTTTACCATACACTTACATCCTTAGGATTGCGAATGCTTTGCATTTAGTATTCCCTCAGCCAAATTTAAGAAACTATCCCATAGATATCACTGGATGGTGTTGCCCCAAGGGATAGCTAAGAGTACCACCATGTGTCAAGTCTATTTGGCATATACTCTTCAACCATTAAGGAGAAAACCTCTGTACATGCATATAATCCATTTTATGGATGATATTCTACCTGGAGCTAGGGAAGAAAAAGAGCTAAACTACAAAATGATTTGCAAGCCATTGGGTTGGGTATTGCCCCCAAGAAGGTTCCAAAAATTTTCCATATCAATATTTAGAATATAAATTATTACAATAGGGAATTTGTCCTCAGAAGTTACAAATTAGAATAGATACTCTGAAAACGTTAAATGATTATCAAACATTGTTAGGAGACATAAATTGGTTAAGACCTTCCTTACAATTAAGCACAGGACAGTTAAAACCTCTCTTTGATATTCTTAAGGGAGATGCATCACCCACTTTCCCCAGACAATTAAATGAAGAGGCTAGGGAATGCTTGAAAATGGTACAGGAAGCTCTAGAACAAGCTCATTTAAATTATGTAGACTATTCAAGGAAACTGTTATTTGTGTTTTTGCATCCAAATATTCCCCAACAGGTGCCTTTTGGCAGGAGGGCCCTATGTTATGGGTTCATTTTCAAGCTTCACCCTCCAAGGTTGTTTTGTCTTACCCACAGGAAGTAGGTTCCTTGTTGTTCAAAGCCCATAAAGTAAGCCTACAAATGTTTGATAAAGAACCAGACATGTTTATTACCCCTTATAATTAAGATCAGATCCAAATTTTATCTCAAAATTATGTTGATTGGGCCTTGTTTGTTTGTACCATTGATAGACAATTTGACAGTCATTATCCAGATAATATGTTGTGTCAGTTTTCTCAGCTGCACCCAGTGGTTTTTCCAAAAAATTATTTCTAATCAGCCCTTGAATCAGGCTTGCCTAGTATTTACTGATAGATCCTCCAATGGAAGGGCTGTAGTTTTTTCCCAAGGAGGGTTGAGACCTTACAAATGACCAATTGCTATGCACAACTAGCAGACCTAAAGACCATACAACTGGCACTATCATTGTTCCCAAATGAATCTTGATATATATATATATATATATATATATATATATATATATATATATATATATATATATATATATATGTACATGTACTGTATATGTATATATATATGTATATATACTGATAATGTATATGCTCCTTAAATTATGAAACCCTTGGAGACTGCATCTTATGTGGCACTCATGTCTCTGATTTGCTCTTGCCTATTGCAGGTGCAAGCTCTTTTGTGGCAGCAAACTTTGCCTATGTTTGTGGGTCATATTCGGGGACATTCGTTGTTGCCAGGCCCCTTGACCCAAGGTAATAGTGAGGCTGATTTTCACACCAAACAAATTTTGCTTGCCTTAAATTTAGTCACTAATTATGATAAGGCTGTTGCTATGCATAATCAATTTCATCTTAATGAAAATTCCTTGAAATTTCATTGTGACATTACCAGAGAACAGGCTGTTCAAGTTGTCACTCACTGCCTCACTACTGTGCTCAGGTTATCTCTTACCCTAATTTGGGAGTGAATCCCCAAGGTCTTGTACCCAATGATATTTGGCAAATAGATGTTACACATATTCCCTCATTTGGGAAATTACACTTTGTTCACTTTACCATTGATACCTTTTCTTGTATGATTTTGCCTCGGCTCACAGTGGGGAAAAAATAAAAGATGTTAAGAACCATTGCCTACAGACATTTGCCTATTTTGGGGTTCCCCACCAAATAAAGACTGAAAATGGCTCAGGATATGGTAGTGTGTCCTTTAATAAATTTTTTGATGAATCTAATATTACCCATAAGACTGGGGTTCTTTATATTATAATACATAAGGCCAGGCTACAATGGAAAGAGCACATTTAACTTTAAAACATTACCTTGAACAAACAAAACAGGGGGAGTTTACCTCACCCCATGCATGATTTTCCTTTATTTTATATATTTAAAACTTTTTTGTAGTAGCTAAGGATGCATTGTCTGCAGCAGACAGATGTAACAGCCATTCGTTTGCAACGGCCGGTTCTGCTACTTTGTAATGGCCTGTTCTGCTACTCCGGTCTGCAGGTCAGGGTGTAGCAAGAGAGAGAGTGGGGACAGAGGAGGGGCAAGAGACACTAAAGGTGGATACAAGAAACAGTCTCGTCAAGTCTCGTCAAGTCTCCTTTATTCTCTGGAAGGTCCTGGATATTTACACCATTTACCATGTGACTTGCCCTCATTGACAAGCTCAATTGAAGTCACTATGTCACATGCCTTGTAGCCATGGATACCAGGTGCACCTTGCAGCTGGGGGTACTAAACAGTGTAACAAGATGTTTTGCAGAGTGTGCTCAGCTATTGCAGGCTGTTGAAAACAAGTCTCTTGTCAGGGTATATGGCTTGAGATGGCTGTAAAGATTATAGCCGCTTTTGGCTAAGAGTTGGCTCCCAACAGACAGACATTGGAAACAAGCCCAGAAGGCACTGGGCTTAGTGAAATGGAAAGAATTGTCATCAGGTATATGGAAAGGCCCTGACTCTGTATTAGTCAGGGTGAGAGGTTCTGTTTCTGCCTTTCCTAAAGATGATGAAAGTCCTATTTGGATTCCTGAGCATTGTGTGCCCCTGTCACTATGTGGCCTCACCCAAGTGGAGATCGACTGGAGCCTTGTGAAGAACCCCACAGTTTGGATGTCAATGGGAGAAGCAGCTCAACTTGGCCAGTCATAGTTCCCACCAACAAGATTACTGGAAAAGCTGCTGCTAATTCTGAGAAACCAACAATTTCTTTATGTTAATATTAATGTTACTTGTGTGCAGCCTCTCTATGGAGAAGTTTCTAGCAGGACTCAAACTGGCTGGAAGGCTCCTTAAAGGATGGGCTAGAGGTCCTTGTCTCTGGGAGTCCTAACCTTTAGGGCAGCTACGGCAGGATTGATATATCTTGGCCATTTTTCCAGACAGCAGATCCAGTCCCAGGCAGTTACTAAGCAGGTGCTCATATTGCTGGCACAAGAGAACCCTTCTTCCCAGGTTCGGTTCAGCCTTTACTGAGAATAGTTAGTCAGTGATGGGCAACCACTTTGCAGTCCTTACCTACCTAAGACAGGGACCCTGAGGCTGGCAGGGATTCCCAATGACGGGTAATTGGTATTGACAGAAGGTGACCTAAGACAGAGGTCTTTCCCCTGTAAAATAAAAACGGGCGACCTATAGGACCCTGAAGGGCTGCTATGCCCTGGCTGAGCCTTTCTGTATGCTGCTGTCTACTAAGTAACATTCTGCAGATCCTCTAGGATCAAAACATTCTGATTAAGTCATGGTGCTCCAGGAAAGGAATTTACACTTGACATCTTGTTCTCCCCCCCATGAGTTCCTGTTTTTTTTGTGCATTTGTATTTTTCCTTCCCTGGCTTGGTGTGTATATATTGAACCTGCCCAGTAAAAGTTTTGGCATTCTCTCACAACGGATGACTCGAGTCTCAGTATTTCTTTAATCCCCCGGACCTATGCCTGAGCTCGGTACCATGGGCAGCACTGGAGCTGTCACATATCTGTTCTAAAAATTATCCAGTCTTTCCTGGGTATCAATGAGGATCGATATAGGACCATAATCCAGTGGGATTCAAGTCCCTGACAACAAATGACTGTTGGTCTGCTTAGAGCCCATCAGCCTTCCTTGGTGTTTTAAGTCATCTCAAGGTGACTTATGATGCTGAATACACTGGGAATACTGTTAGTTGGTGCTGAAACAAGTTGCTGAGAGAACAGTGACAATTTTAAAAGTCTGTGAAGGGATAGGGAGGATGACTCAGCAGAAAAAGACAGAAAAGCCTGACCACCTGAGCTGGATCTCCATGTCTCACAGGTAGAAGAGAGCCAAGACCAGAAGTTTTCCTCAGGCACCTGCATGATGCGCATGTGCGTGTGTGTGCACGCACATACACACACACACACACACACACAAACGATACATAAATAAAAATAGCTCCATTGCAATATTGAGCAAGTACGAGGACTAGAGTTCAGATCCACCCATATGAACACACTGTCTGAGCACAGCCATCCATCTGCAGTCCTAGTGCTGAGGAAGAGAAGGGATCCCAGAGGCTCACCAAACTGAAGGATCCATAAGTGCCAGGTTCAGTGACTGACCCCTGCTCAAAAGGATATGAAGAAAAACAGCTCAGAAAGGCATCCCATGTTGACTTATGGCCTCCAGACACTAATATGCACAACATACACACAGACCAAAAACAGCCTGTGAGAGCTAGGAAAGTCACTGTTTGTAGAGTGATTGCTGGACATGTACAAGATCCTGGGTTCCAACCCCAACAGTGGGAAAGAAAAGGTTATACCTGACCAGTATGGATGACATTGTTCTGACATTTTGAGCCAGCGTTGGTTGAATCCAAAGGCACAGAAGCTGCAGACTTGGTTAGGAGACCTGTCTACAGAGAAACCATGTCCCTGTTCATACAAGAAGCATAAGAGAATAATAAAGGCTGATGCAGGGCAGGCAGTCTCTCAGAGCAGGAGCAGAGACAGTCCTGGGAAGGAAGGCCAGCATCTCATGTAATCTGAGGAACAAATTAATCCCAGGAAAGCACCACCCAAGCCTGCATTCTCCTCCAGAGGAGTAAGAAGACAACTTCTGGGCTCTCTTCTGGCTTTAGTTGAACTCTCAGGATGATTTTATCTTCATGTGGTTACAGACATTCAAGAAAGAACACAAAGTAAGAGGAATAATGATGATGGTGGTGGTGTTGGTGATGATGATGAATAGTTAAGAGACACATGGTTCATTAGTAAAACCATTGAGCTGGGTAAGTGTTTGGACAGTATTTGAAAAGTGTTCTATTCAAAACAACTTCATAATGCAATGAGTATGTTTATCAGGTGGTATAGACTTGGCTCCTCCCCTCCCCTCACATCCTGGCAGAGACAGTATGCCTTGGCTAACTAACTACTGACCATATTGATTGATGAACCCATGAGGTGGCAAGAACATGAGGTGCAGCCATCAGAACAGGGACCTTCCACAGTTCTGCGAGTGGCTGACTGATTCTCTGCCATCAACTATCTTGACTATCAGTTGACTACAACTCTTGTCTCAGTGGCCATTTTGGTTAAATGAGTCCCAGTGGGCATTCTAGTTAAATGAGGTGGGAAATGGAAGGGGTCAGACACCCTGTATTTAGGAATTACAAATGGGTGTGTTCTGTGCCACAGATGTGTGTGTCCTTGTGCAGACTGCTTCATCTGAAGGAGCTGGTTTCTGCAGCTTGGAGACAACAGGCAAGTAAAGCACTTGTGCTCAAGCACAAGAACCTATGTTCCATTTCCAGAGACCAGTCATGGATGTGCACACTTCTTATTCCAGTGTTGGGGAGGGGGAGACAGGAGGACCCCTGGTACTTACTGGTCACTTATAAAGCTCCAGGTTAGTAATAGACCTTATTTCTTTCTTTTTTTTTTTTTTTTTTTTTTTTTTTTTTTAGGTTTTTTTTTTTTTAATGCTTTTTTATAGCATGTTTTACAAGGGGAGGGGGTAAGAAGGGCAAGGTGGAAAAGTACAAAATCTTCTTGGCCTGTGCCTTGAAACATGTCATGGTCTATAAGGTACTCTGCCTTGAATTATGATCTACCTGCTGTTCTAAAGAAGATATGGTACACTGCTTGAGTTATGGTCTCCCTGCTATTCTTAAGATGATATGGTACACTGCTTTGAGTCTATCTGCAGTTGCTAAGCAGGATCTTGCAGTTGCCAAGCTTCAGAGGACATTGTGCAGGTGGGAAAAGGTAGGGGGTGAGGGTAAGGGCGAGGGTCCTGGCTTCTGGCATCTCCCCCTTCTCTGTTTAGTTAGAGAAGGCATCTTATGATCAATCCCAACTATGTGAATTTTGAATTTGGATGTCTAATAAGGGGGGGTCTTAGACAAGTTCACAACCCCAAAACACTGATGTGAGACGAGTCACATCGATGGTCGAAGGCTTTAGGCTGTCGACGATGGGCAACGTCAAGGGACTCCGATGTGGGTGAAAGGAGGGTGAGAGCCCTGTCTTAGGCCATGTAGGCTGCACCCACTCCCAGCACCACGCACTCCTTTTCGGCTGCATTGGGTGGGCCCCTGGGAAGTGGACCTACAATAATCCCGTCATTGGGCTAACTCACAGCCATCCTAGTCCCTTTGTGAATGTTCAAGTTACCAACCATTTGTCAGTTTGGGGTGTAATATTGTCATAAAGGAAGGCTCCCCAATGTTAGCGGCCATATCAAGGGTGGCCTTGGTTTAGGAAAAAGCCAATTTTTGTTGTGGTGATCAAGAGGACAAGCTCTCTAGCGAGAGAAGCGAGGACAAAGCCAGGCATACCAGGAACCCTTCTGGAGGGTGTGGAAGTCTAGCGGTCGACCATAGGGGGAGGCAGGGGAGCTGGCAGCTGTGTCAGTCTCCTGCGGAGTCACTTCTGGATCCTCTTCAATTTTTGGCTGATGGTAATGAACTTCAACCGTCTTCTTGATGGCAGCATCAACCTGGTTCCGTGGATGGCAGGTCGCCGGCAACAATCTCTGTCTCACTCAATCTTGATGTCGTGCGCACATCCCCTCAATGAGGGTCCGTCCAGAGGGGTCCATGCCTCGAGACTCATGTCTGGGTGCACTTGACCCGACCGGCAGGTCCTAGTTATTCGTGGGGGCGAGGAGGACTGCAACCTGCTATTCTTCAGAAGATATGGTACACTGCTTGAGTTATGGTATCCCTGCTATTCTTCAGATGATATGGTACACTGCTTTGAGTCTTTCTGCAGTTGCCAAGCAGGATCTTGCAGTTGCCAAGCTTCAGGGAACCTTGTGCAGGTGGGAAAAGGTAGGGGGTGAGGGTAAGGGCGAGGATCCTGGCTTCTGGCCCATCTGGATTAGAACTTCTAATAGCAGGCATCACGGGTGATTCATTTTTACCTGGAAAGAAAAAAGAAGGGGATTCTCAGGGAGATTTCTCTTCCCTGGATGTAAATTGTTATTCATCGTATTTATGGTTGGGCCTGGCTTTGTGAGAGTATCTATTTTTTTCATTAATATTTGTGGTAGCCGGTTAGCTGTGCCTTCTGTGGTATTGGACAGGCATATCAGTCCTCGGCTCCATAAGGGAACTGGGTCTGGGGCATTCCCTTTACAGGTATGAGGGTCCTTCCCCATATCTGTGGTAAAGTTTTGTTGGTCTTGGTGGTGCCCGAGGTCACCAATATGGTCAGCAAGAGATTTGCCATGAGCTTTCAGCTTTAGAGAGAGAAAAGTGAACAAGGCATGATGGAGAGTATTTCAGGGGGGCTCCTTCTGAGGGGGTACCGTTCCCCCTCTTTTGTTTTTAAAGCCAATTTTTCAGAGTTCTTGTAAAATCAGGGCAGAAGCGCCAACAGTTGCTCCTTCTACACTCAGAGAGTCATGAAGACCTTATTTAAGGATATATAAATCTATATTAATAATCTTTTGTCAAAGGACTTTTATAGCACCACTGACAATTAATCAGACTATATGATATATTGATTGGAAATAGCTTTTTCTACTTTTTGTGAGATTACCTCTCTTCTGTCAATTAACTGTTGAGGGAGTTAGGGTTTACCTCTCTCTTGAGAATATTGAACAGAGATTTAAGTTCTTTTGTGGAGAGCTTAAAATAGGATCTTAGCCAATTTGCAACTCCTAGAAACTTTTGAAATTAATTTAAGATAAGTAAACTCCCTTTTTTAAAAAAATCCTTTATCTGTGTGGGTTTTTTATTGGATATTATACGTATTTACCTTTCAATTTTATCTCCATTCTCATTCTCCCCCAAGATCCCTTATCCCATACCCACTCCTCCTAATTTTTGTGATGGTGTGCTCGCTCCAAACATCCTCCCACTCCCATCTCCCTGCTCTCAAATTCCCACACAGTAGGGGATCCAAACTTTCGGGGACCTTGGCCCTCCACTTTCACTGAAGTCTAACAAGGGCACCCTCAATTCCCTATACAGGTTCGTGAGTCCCTCCCTTTGTGCTCTCTGGTTTAGACTTTGGGAGTTCTGGTTGAAACTTTTGATACTCCTTCTAGAAAGGACCAACGCATTCATACTTTGGTCTTCCTTCTTCTATGTGAGTTTTATGTGGTCTATATGTAGATTCTTAGACATTGTGAGCTTTTGGTCTAATATCCACTTATCAGTGAGTGCATGCCAAGTATGTTCTTTTGAGATTGGGTCATCTCACTCAAGATGATATTTTCCAACTCCATCCATTTGCCTAGGAATTTTGTGAACTGATTGTTCTTAATAGCTGAGTAGTACTCCATTGTATAAATGTACCACATTTTCTGCATCCATTCTTCTGTCGAAGGGCATCTGGGTTCTTTCCACCTTCTGGCTATTGTAAATAAGGCTGCTATGAACATGGTGGAGCATGTGTCCCTGTTGTATGGTGAAACTTCTTTTGGGTATATGCCCAGGAGTGGTATAGCTGGGTCTCCAGGTAACACTATGTTCAATTTTCTGAGATACCGCCAGACTGCCTTCCATAGTGGTTGTACCAGTTTACAATCCCACCAACAGTGGAGGAGTGTTCCTCTTTCTCCACATCCTCGCCAACATGTGCTGTCACCTGTGTTTTTGATCTTAGCCATTCTGATTGGTGTGAGGTGGAATCTCAGTGTTGTTTTCATTTGCATTTCCCTGATGACTAGTGATCCTGAACACTTCTTTAGGTGCTTCTCAACCATTCGAACTTCCTCAGTTGAGAATTCTTTGTTCAGCTCTGTGCTCCATTTTTTAATAGGGTTCTTTGATTGCCTAGAGTCTAATTTCTTCAGTTCTTTGTATACCTTGGATATTAGCCCTTTATCAGATGTAGGGTTGGTGAAGATCTTTTCCCAATCTGTTGGTTGCCGCTCTGTCCTATTGACTGTGTCCTTTGCTTTACAGAAGCTTTGCAGCTTTATGAGGTCCCATTTGTCAATTTTTGGTCTTAGAGCACTGGCCATTGGTGTTCTGTTCAGGAACTTTTTCCCTGTTCCTATGTATTCCAGGCTTTTTCCCAGTTTCTCTTCTATTAGTTTCAGTGTGGCTGGTTTTAGGTGGAGGTCCTTAATCCACTTGGAATTGAGCTTTGTACAAGGAGATAAGTATGGATCAATTTGCTTTTTTCTACATGCTGACAACCAGTTGGACCAGCACCATTTGTTGAAAATGCTATCTTTTTTCCATTCGATGGTTTTAGCCCCTTTGTCAAAGATCAAGTGACCATAGGTATGGGGGTTCATTTCTGGGTCTTCTATTCTATTCCACTGATCCTCCTGCCTGTCTCTGTTCCAATACCATGCAGTTTTTATCACTATTGCTTTGTAGTACAGCTTGAAGTCAGGGATGGTGATTCCTCCAGAAGTTCTTTTATTGCTGAGAGTAGTTTTCGCAATCCTGGGTTTTTTGTTACTCCAAATAAATTTTAAGATTGCTCTTTCTATCTCTGAGAAGAATTGAGTGGGAATTTTGATGGGGATTGCATTAAATCTGTAGATGGCTTTTGGCAAAATAGCCATTTTTACTATATTAATCCTTCCAATCCATGAGCATGGGAGATCTTTCCATCTTCTGAGATCTGCTTCGATTTCTTTCTTCAGGGGAATGAAGTTCTTGTCATACAGGTCTTTTACTTGCTTGGTTAGGTTCACACCAAGGTATTTTATATTATCTGTGACTATTTTGAAGGGTGTCATTTCCATAATTTCTTTCTCAGCCAGTTTATCTTTTGAGTAGAGGAAGGCTACTGATTTGCTTGAGTTAATTTTATATCCAGCCACTTTGCTAAAGTTGTTTATCAGGTTTAGGAGTTCTCTGGTGGAAGTTTTGGGGTCACTTAAGTATACTATCATATCATCTGCAAATAGTGAG
>NW_021615847.1:0-3690 GCF_004785775.1 Grammomys surdaster
CCAGTCTACTGCGGCTGCTGCTCTTTCTACTCATTCCATGGCACTGACATCTTCAATATGCTGGGTCCTCCTGCTGCAACTAGGCTTCACTGCTTGTCTCTCATACATTCCCTTCTTGGGGCCAAGCCTTAGCTGTTCTCCATAACACATTCATGTCTTAAAAGTGGTGCCATGTTAGTGATATTTACACATGACAATAACCACCTGCACCGCAAGGTATAACCTTGGGTATCTCTGGAACACAGATTCATTGTCCTCTCAGAAAACACTCCCCAGAAGATTTCACCTCAGTGATGCTGGTTTATTCTTCAACACCGCTAATTTATTAACTATAGATAACCATTATCATCTGTGTCAGTACTCCCTTCTAGACTTGCCTCTAAAGCCAAAGCCACATGGACAAAGCTGCTGGGTTCTACTGCTTGCTGTGACTGGAAAATGCCCCTTCTATTACATTATCACCAAATTTCTAATTTTCAACAACTTCACTGCCTAAGTTTGTCAGTATTACAACTGACTCAGTAGTTTTACATTGAACTCAGAATTCTGCACGGCTCTGTCTCCTGAATAATGGAATAAAATGTGTGTGCATGTGGGTGTGCATGTGTGTGTCTGTGTTTGTGTGACACTTTGCCTGTACTCAAGCTTTCCTTTAATTGTTCTGCACCAGGATGTCTTGAACCAGAAGTCTGCTTGGGATTTGAGGCATGTACCACCATGCCTGGACCTAAGTATTTCCTTTTAGATCTTAAATTGAAAACACAGAAAAGTAATGACTATCCATCCTTTGTCAATTTGACAGATACTTGTATCTCCTTATGCCCACATGGAAACAATAACCAGGTAATAATAGTCCCTATCATGATACAGTTCTCCTTCATACAACTTCACATCCATATGTTTAGGTGGATGGAATCTTCCCATAACATCACCATTTCTTTAATACCATCAGATATCTTTCATCACAGGATTTACCTTCAATCAACTTCCTGGTGACCCATTTCTCTTTGAACCTAACATTTTATATTTTTCCTTTCTAAGATTACTAAGCATAATCAGCACAATCATCATGAGAGTATACACAGGCCAATGGCTATTCTTGGCTTTCCTGAGACTTTATTTATCAATGCAATTAACACAAACCTCCTTACCTTAGCCTCAAGGACACTCTTCAGACATGGGGAAAAGGTAGCAACATTCTTAAGCAAAAATCATTAAAACTATATACAAAAGTCAAATCACCCTTAGTACATATGTGTGTGTTCCATATTCCTACTAGAATGGACCATTAAGTTCCACTTAATACATGTAGCAATCCAAAGTCTAAAAATCCACATTGCTCCAAACAAAAACATAGTCAATCCTATCATAGCAATACTTGTGTCTGGGGTACCAACTTCTGTCTTAGATAGAATTTCCATTGCTAAGAAGAGGCACTGTGACCAAGGAAACTGTTTTAGAGGCAAGTATTTCCTTAGGCCTGGCTTACAGTTTCAAATGTTGAGTCAGTTACCATCATAGCAGGAAGATTAGCAGCATGCAGGCAGCCATGACGCTGGAGACAGAGGTCAGAGTTCTGTATCTTCATGAGAAGGCAACCAGGAAGAGACAGTCTTCCAGCCAAACAGTAGGAGTGTCTGTTTTATCCTGGTCAGATCTCCAAAGACCACCATCAGAAACTCACTTCCTTCAAGACAGTACTATCAATTCCAACAATGTTGAATATCTTAATATTGCCACTTCCTTGGTCCAAGCATATTCAAATCACAGCAGTTCATTTCTACTATGAATTCCTTCATGAATTTAAAAATGATTATGACATGCAGAGGTCTTAACACTTTGATTATTTTCAGAAGGTTTCTCTCTAGTATGTGTTCATTTTGGTATTCAGAGACTACTGTGGCATGTAAAGGATTTTCCAACTTGAGTACATTCACAAGGTTTCTGTTCAATATGTGTTCTTCTATGTCTTTGAAAACTATAGTCATATGCACAGGATTTTCCATGTTCATTTCATTCATAAGGTTTCTCTAAAGTGTGTGTTCCTTGAAGTACATAGAGGGTACAGTGACATGCAAAGTCTTTACCACATTCATTACACTCATAGGGCCTCTCCACTATGTGGTCCTTCATGTATCTGGAGACAACTGTGATATACAAAAGCTTTTTCACATTGATTAAATTCATGAGGCTTCTCTCCTGCACATTTTCTTTTGTGTATTCAAAAATGACTGTGTCCTGGAAGGCTTTACCTCATTCATGACATTCATGCAGTTTCTCTACAGTATGTGTTGTTTCACATATTGGGCAATAACTGTAACTTTCAAGGGCTTAATACACTGATTACCTTGATAGGATTGCTCTCTTGAATATATTCTATTATGTATTTGCAGATGACAGTGAATTCACAAGGTTTCACCACAGTGATTATAATAATTGGGGTTCTCTCCAGAGTGATTTTTCTGTGTGTATAAAGAATAATGATATGCAAAGGCTGTACCATATCGATGGCATACATGTGGTTTATCTCTTGTATGGGTCTTTTAGAAGACTGCAGATGACTGTGACTTGCAAATGCTTTGGAACACTGATTACATTCATAAAATTTCTCTCCGATATGTGCTCTTTTATAATAATAGAGACTTCAAGGTTGTGAAAAATCTTTAAATCATTGATTATATTCATGAGGTTTCTTTCCAGTGTGGGTCTTCTATGTTTTGGAAAGTAGTGGGAAGTGCAAAGGCTTTAGCACATTGATTACTATCCTAGTCAGGGTTTCTATTCTTGTTCAAATCATCATGAACTATAAGGAAGTAGGGGAGGTAACATTTTATTGAGCTTACACTTCCATGTTGCTGTTTCTCACTAAAGAAATTCAGGACTGGAAGTAAGCAGGTCAAAAAACAGAAGCTGAGGCAGAGGCCATGGAAGATTATTATTTACTGGTTTGTTTCCCCTGGCTTGACATCACACTGCTTGCTAGACGAACAAAGGATACAGGTGAAGAGATTATGAGGACAGCAGATCAAGGTTGTGTAATGCTCAAAATTAACCTATATGACTCACCTGCCCAGGGAACAGGTAACATCCTGGAATGCTGAAGTTGTAGTTCTTGGAAAATAACAAAGTCCCATAGAACCCAAGACTACCTTCCCAAGAATGATAGGACCCACAGAGGGCCCTAATAACTTATCACTAATTGAGAAAATGCCACACAGCTGAATCTCATGGAGGCATTTCCTCAAATGGAGCTCCTTTCTGTGTGATCACTCCAGCCCGTGTCAAGTTCCACACAAAACCAGCCAGTACAATTACATTCATACTTTCTCTCCAACATGGGCTCTCTTATACTTTTGCAGAAAATAACTTTGTAAAAAGCCTTTTGTCACATGGATTATATTAATAAGATTTCTCTCCAGTATGTGGTCTTCTACAGTTTTGGAGACATCTCCCCTGTAAGTAGGCTTTACCACATTAATTACATTACTAAGGGTTATGCCCAATATAGGTTCTTTTATGATATTGTAGAGTTTGCTGTTGTGAAAATGCTTTACCACATTGATTACATTCATAATGTTTCTCTCCAGTATGTGTTCTTTTATGACATTGGAGAGTACTCTGTTGTGAAAAGTCTTTACCACATTGATTACATTCATAAGGTTTCTCTCCAGTATGTGTTCTTTTATGACA
>NW_021615847.1:3700-4006 GCF_004785775.1 Grammomys surdaster
GAAAAGGCTTTACCACATTGATTACATTGATAAGGTTTCTCTCCAGTGTGTGTTCTTTTATGACATTGGAGAGTAAACTGTTTTGAAAAGTGTTTACCACATTGATTACATTGATAAGGTTTCTCTCCAGTATGTGTTCTCTTATGACGTTTGAGATTAATGGAGCTTCCAAAGGCTTTACCACAATGATTATATTTATAAGGCTTCTCTCCAGTATGTGTTCTTTTATGATATTGGAGAGTACTCTGAAGTGAAAAGACTTTACCACATTGATTACATTCATAAGGTTTCTCTCCAGTATGTGTT
>NW_021615847.1:4016-7537 GCF_004785775.1 Grammomys surdaster
GCTTTACCACATTGATTACATTCATAAGGTTTCTCTCCAGTATGTGTAGTTTTATGACATTGGAGATAACTGGGTCTTGTAAAGGCTTTACCACAGTGATTATATTCATAAGATTTCTCTCCAGTATGTGTACTTTTATGATATTGGAGATGACTGGTCCTTGCAAAGGCTTTACCACACTGATTACATTCATATGGTTTCTTCCTGCTATGACTTCTTATATGCCTGCAATGATAATTGGCACAAGTGAAACCTTTACCACTTTCATTATCCTGATTAATCATTTAATGAATATGAATTAATTTTACAGTTTGGTTTAATAATAAAGAAGAAACTTATCCCAATGATTAATCACACAATATATTCATAGTGTTCTCCCCAACTCTGGCTTGATGCCTCTTTGAAATCACCTGTGATGACAAGAATATTTACTACATGGCTCACAGGTATAACATCTTTTTCTCTATGATATTCCTATATGATGTATTTCATGTATCTAAAGGAAAATGCAAAAAAGGAGACCTTGGTAACACTGATTATATTCATAAATTTTCTGTAGTGTGAATCACCCCACATTAGCACTCTGAATCAGGAAAAACAGAAAAATTTACACTTTTCTAGTTCCCCTGTTGATAAGCAGCAGTGTGACTTCAGGGATGTTCCCAGTAAAGTCAGAACACCAATTAATTGCAAACTTCTACCATATTCAGAAAATCTTTCAAAGGCAGTATGCTACATATCTTCTTACTGTTCTGGAATAAAGATAGGGATGTTGCTCCTTTAAATATTCCTATGTTCACATAGGTTTTTTTTGTTGTTGTTTTTATTCTGACACTTGATATACACATAAAAACAATAAATGAAAGCTTCCACAATGAATCAAAACCATTTGAGTTTTCATTTCTTCTAGACATACTGTATGTGGATTGAGGTTTCTCCAAGGCAACATTCTTGACTCTCACAAACTGACCTCTCAGTAAACTTAGCAATGTCACTACAAAAGTATATGAGTATCACAAAATTTACCACAGACTATTTACTTATTGCATGGCTTTGGCTATATGTTTATCACTCTTCAATGTGCAACATCTTAATATTATGAGACTGATCAGATTGGTAGTTCCACAGCATAGCTCTAATGGAGTTACAAATCACATAAATGCATCTCTTAAGGCATTGTTTTCATGTCTCCTTCCTTAGAAGGATGCCTTTAAACACAAGTAAGATAACTGACATTAAGGCCCATGGCTTTGTGAGAATATTTTAATCATAGCTATACTTAAAGGACTGATATTTGACATACTTCCTTTACTTTCCAGTTTCCAGGACATATTAAAATTGCCTCAGAGGCATATATGGTTCAGTTTGCACATTAACATTACCTTTTGTACCTTCTAGAATTTTGAAATTCTGTTTCAATATGGTGGTCTTCCCAATTGTACCCTAAAACACAGTATGAGAAAATGAATGATATAGTATTGGAAATTAGGCAAACGTCAACTTACTGTGGTTTTTCACAGCACTGACTCTGATTTATTTTACTCAGTCTTCCATGTCCCCAATTCAAATAACAGAGTATCATCAATAGTCAAGAAATATTTGTCCCCTTATTTTGAAAAACAAAAGAAAATACACAGTCTTACCTATATCAGTGAGGTTCCAGTAGGTCTCCAGCATCACATCTTTGTAGAGATTCTTCTGGGAAGGATCCAGCAAATCCCACTCTTCTCCAGTGAAGTTGATATGCACATCATCAATATTTATTGCATCCTAAAATATGTGTACAACACAAAGCATGATAATGACCTCACTGTAAATAAATGTATGCTTCCTAGACAATATAATCATACATTTCTGGTGCTACTATCATTTATTTCTTTGACACAGAAGTTATAATCTAATCTCTATGTCATTTTAATAGGATCTTATATTATGACAGTTGCATGTGTTGCTTCTGAACCCACTGAACAGGATATAGCTTTGCAAGAGAAATGCCAATTGAGAGGGAGATGGAGAGGGAAACAGACCAACAGCACTGATCACACATTAAAGGAATTATGTGAACAATTAGTAAGTATATAAATGATATAAATTCTGGGTGGTTTTGGTCATGTCTTTAATGTCAGAGACACAGGGAGCTGTATGTCCTTGAGCTTGATGCCGGCAAGGTCAATGCAACAAGTTTCAGGACAGCAAAAGTAACATATTAAGACACTCATGCCCCTGTAAAAATCAACCAAGAGAACAGAAATGATAGAGAGAACTCATCGTTCTTTACTGAAGTTCCTACAAAGAATTAGACATTAAAAGCAGTTCTGTATTCATCTTAGAGAAATGGAAAGTGTACCAGTTTAAAATGCTACATTAATAAAATTTTACTCAAAAGGAATAAATGTTTAAACAGATTCAAATGGACAGATAAAAATATTAATAATATAAATGTTGATCATAAATAAGCAACATAGGGCAGGAGAATGAGACAACTCAGAAGTGGAAAGCTCTGGCTGGTCTTCCACATAATGGTGGTCAATTTCAAATATCTACATGGGGACTAACGACTACCCATAACATGAAGATCAAGAGTTCTGAGGCCACATTCTGCCAAAAATAAAGAACAGGTACATATGATAATCATATTCATTCACACAGGTAAAATACTCCTATTTGTCCAAACATTTCAGGAGAAACACAGGAGTAAGGCAGAACATCATACACCTGGAATCCAATGACTCTGAAGCCACAGGTAGTATTGATATCATGAGCATATGCCATACTTAGAAATAGAATATAACCTACATATTTGGACAAATTTCAAAATTAAAGAAGTTGATGAAGAGCAGCACAGAAGCTTGTACTTATTTTACAATAACATGTCAGGTGGCTTGTGTAGATTCTATATCTACTATGAGGACAGATAGGGCTTCAGAGAAAAAGTTTGTCCTGGAAAAACAAAAATAATAAAGTTAAAAATATAAAACCAACAGGCTTGCAAAATAAATTAACACTGAATAACAAATATTTTTACAGTATCTTATGTGATTTAGGGACAGAGACCAAATGGTGAATGTATGGGATCATGAGAACAAAGCTGAAGGATCAAATTCAACAACACAGTTGACACACAGAACAAAATTTGTCCTATCTAAAGAAATGCAGGGTATGGCTATAGTAGAGATTGAGGGAATGGCCAATGAAAAGTTTCCCAACTGGAGACACACCTTACTGGCAAGCTTTAATCCATAACATTATTAAGGACACTCTGTTATCCTCCCACTCAGGAGCCTTGCATAATTGTCCATTGATAGCCTCCATCCAGCAACTGACTGGAACAGCTGCAGAGAACCACAGTTAAACATTGAATGGACCTGGGGACTGTTGTGGAAGAGTTAGGGGAGGATTGAAGGTCCTCAAGAGGATAGGCACTGCACAGTAAGACCAAAAAACCTCAAAAATTTCACAGCTTTTAAAAACCATGAATTCAAGAAATTCTTACATAAATGTGTGGAGCTAGAAAATATCAA
>NW_021615848.1:0-2649 GCF_004785775.1 Grammomys surdaster
AAAACAAACAAGACAAACACAGAAACCAGTACCTAGATCAATCATAACCTCAAACCCAGATACATAGATACCAGCATAGGAATACAATAAATAACGTCAAGGAAAATATGTCATCAAGAAATAAAAGCTATGCTCTGGCAGCAGGTCATTAGAAATCAAAACATGTAACAGATATTTTGTAAAAGAGCATGTTTGGGGGAAGTGAGAGGAGTCAGAATCTGGGGGAAAAAAGGTACACAAGAGGACCTACAGACAGACAGAGAGACAGACAGACAGACAGACAGACAGGGAGCAGAGAGAGAGATAGAGTGATGAGGGTAGAGACAGAGAATAAAGAGGCATGTGCAGAGAACAGAGACAGGAAACAAACATAGAGAGTGGCTGTTGCTGGTGTTCCCTGAATACAAAGCACACCTGACAACAGCAGCAGGTGGGGGATGCAGGAATGACTTAAGCATTTGCTAAATCCCAGAAGGCAGATGACAACTACAGAGGCAAGGTTCACCCACAGAACAGGAAGGGAAGATAAATAGAAAACATGGACATATTGGTGAAAAACAAAAATGTTGACTGTAACAGTATCATGGAAATAAGCAACTAGGGACACTGCAACATATGAAAAGGCAAAAAACTGGAGATGATTGGAAGAGAAAAAGAGAATATCAGCTGAAAAGTCTGGAAAATATTTTCAATGAAATCATAAATGAAAAAGTTCCTAAACTATGCCGGGCAGTGGTGGAGCACGCCTTTAATCCCAGCACTTGGGGGGCAGAGGCAGGTGGATTTCTTAGCTCCAGAGTTCGAGGATATCCTGGTCTACAGAGGGAGTTCCAAGGACAGCCAGGGCTACACAGAGAAACCCTGTCTCAAAAAAAAAAAAAAAAAACAAAAAAAAAAAAAGAAAAAAGAAAAAGGTGCTAAAGAAGAAGATGCCTATAACAGTAAGGAAGCATTGAAAATACCAAATAGATTAGGCAAAAGAAAAGTTCCTTTGCCACATAATAATCAAAACAGTAAACATTTAAAGAACTATAAACAACTACAACAGAAAAATTGACAAAAAAAAAACAAAACAAAAACAAATAACATGTAAAAGCAGACTTATTAGATATATACCTGTCTTCTTAATGTATACTGTAAAAGAAAAAGTGTTTAGACACACGTGCTGCAGACTTAAAGAAAACACCAATGTTTCTCCAAGCAAGCCAATGATCCAAATGTTTTGGGCCAATTCAGAATCAGCCATGGTAGTGAAGTTATTCATAGGTCACCACCTGATTTGGCAAGTGAGGAGCACCACAAGGGACCACACACGAGGTCACACGTGGCTGATGGTTTCCCTCCAGCCCAAGAGAGGTCCTACCAACCCAGCTCCCACTGCTCAACCACCTGCTCCTCCCCATTGTGGGCATTTTTTTTCTGTGCTCACCATGTCTCGATTTCAGAGCTTCCCTTGGGTCCTCTCACATCACCCAACAGCACAGCTCAGAGCAGGAAGCAGAGAAACACCCAAGCCTGCACAGTTGCAGTAAACTTGCAGAGAGGAACCGGAAGATCCCGCCTCTTTGACTGGCAGATCCACCTGATTGGCCAGTGAGTTTTCCTCAAGGTTAAAGTGTGCTTCCTGTCCAATGTCAGTCCTTTCCAGACCTCCTGAGTGGTTTGCACTTCATTAGCATTTGTGCCTCTCCTCCAAGAGGAATCTCACCTCACCCAGCCCTGGGGGAGAACTCACCATTCCAGCTCAGGCTATTCAGATACTTGTTCCAACCCCCCTCTGTGAACACTGATCCTGCACTTACCAGGACCTGACTTCAGACCTTGCCTGAGCTCTCCTCACAGCACTTGCTTTCTTCCTGAAATCAAGGTGAATAGCTTTCATAGTTGCAGTGGAAGAGGTATCAATCTGACCCAGAAATGGGAGAGTGGAAGTCTATTAACATTCAAGAAGGATTTTAGGAAACAACAGTTTTGTTTTGTGGCTTCACATTGGGCTCAGGGAATCTGCAGTTCCCTTTCACCAGATGATTGGTATGAAACAACCCTGGGAGAAAAGCCAGAAACATAAGGGAAACACTGTTGAATACTATTGTGAACCAGCACATCTTCATCAGTGATGAAGCAGAGAAAAATCACACTTGTATTAGTACAGGTTCTCTAGATAAACATATCTCAAATCATAGAGAGAATCTCTCTATACATATAGAAAGGATATTTAGTAGAATGTCTCAATAAAAGCTGTCGGCCAAGTGAAAAACCAAAGACTGTTCGATTTCATGTTACAGGAAATGACACCTGATCTTCAGTTTATACCAGAATTGTGAAGAAATAAGTACTTACTAATATCTTGAGTAGAAGTTATGATAGTCCTAACAGTCTGAATTTTGTGGATGTATTCTCACTCACATTACAGAATCCTTCCATGACATCTTTGAAGACTGTCTTATTTTCAGAATCATTGTCTTAACTTTAGTTTTATTTTGGCCCCTTAGAGGACTATTCTCTGAGGCACCATAACTGCTGCACTTTTATATCACTGCTTTGGTCAGTATGAAAATGTAGGATTATCCATTTTACAAACAACGAAGAGTACAGATATCCTCTCAAGGCTGGCTACTGTGCCAGGCCACTCATATTCATCTTGCCGCA
>NW_021615849.1:0-1032 GCF_004785775.1 Grammomys surdaster
GATATGGATGCTAAAGTGCCCACTTAACTGTAGCCAGGCAGGGCCCCCGGTGGAGGGATAAGGACAGCTACCCAGCCACAAAATATTTGACCCAAAATTTGTCCTGTTTATAAGAAATGCAGAGACAAAGATGGAGGAGAGACTGAGGGAATGGTCAACCAATAACTTGCTCAACTTGAGTCTATTTCATGGGCAAGAACCAATCACTGACACTGTTAATGATACTCTTGTTATTCTTGCAGACAGGAGACTAGCACAATTGTCCTCTAAGAGGCTCCACCCAGCACCTGACTGAAACAAATGCAAAGACCCACAGCCAAGAGTTAGACAGAGTCAGTCATGTGGGAGAATTGGGAGAAGAAGGGTACAGGGACTCTCCAGGAAGCCCAACAGAGTCAACTAACTTGAACCTTTAGGGGCTCCTAGAGTCTGAACCGCCAACCAAAGAGCATACATGGGCTGGACCTAGGCCTCCTTCCCTGCACATATGTAGCAGATGTGCAGATCAGTCTCCATGTAAGTCCTCCAACAACTAGGGTGGGAGCTGTCCCTGAATGTGTTACCTGCCTGTAGATCCTGTTCCCCTAACTGGGCTGCTTTGTCTGTGCTCAGTGGGAGAGGATGTGCCTAGCCCTACAGAGACTTGATGTGCCAGGATTGGGGGATACTTAGAGGGAGGACTCCAACCTTTCAGAGGTGAAAGACAGGGAGTGGACGAGAGATTGTGTGAGGGGGAACCAGAAATGGGGGCAGTAATCAGGATATAAAGTGAATAAATATATACATTGATAAAAAAAAATAAAAGAAAAAATGTCTATGATGACAAATTGCTAACTATCATTAATGAAACACAAAGGGGAAAAAAGAAAAATCAATGTAGTTGAGTTTTAATGGCTTAGTTGTATATTCAGTTTACCAAATCTTGAACATTTCAGAAAGCCTAAAGATGACTTTTGAACAGAAACTCCACTAGTAAAATCCCTGGAATGGGCTGGTTACTGACCTTTCCTCTATTCCAACTAGTCTTAGATT
>NW_021615849.1:1132-3847 GCF_004785775.1 Grammomys surdaster
CTGTCTCTTGAGATCCTGTTTAAAATCCAAAAGTTTTCAATTCCAGAATTCCTTTAGTTTGGGTTTTCTTTATTGAATCTTCTTCCATTTTCAGGTCTCAGACAGTTTTATTCATTTCCTCCCACTGTTTGTGTTTACCTGAGTTTCTTTAAGGTATTAAATAATTTCTGCTGTAAGGATGTCTATTATCTTCATACAAATGATTTTCAGTTAATTTAGTGGGTTTCAGCAGTTCCAGTATTCAGGGACCGCTGTGGTCAGGTTGCTGGACTCTAGTGGACACATACTGTTGTAGCTATTATTGAGAGTATCTTTAAACTGAAGACTAGGCATCTTGGATCAGGATGGCGATAGTTCTAGGTGTTGATATCTGTTGCTGTTTCTGTTGGGTGCATGTTTTGTTCCTTGGTTTCTGTGTCCTCCTTGAATTCTAGGACAGTTTAATGGCTGTATGCAGCCTGGTAGGAAATGTTCTGTACACCTGGTTCCCTGGGCTTGCTCAGCTGGTGTGTTCCCAGGATATGCCTGCTAGTATTATAGGCTTGTAAGTTGGGATAAGTTGGGGGAATAAAGTTTGATGGAGAAGATCCATTGTGATCCATTTGGAAATGAGGTCAGAGAGTAAAGGAAGACTACAGTGAGTATTCTCCTACACAGCTGGGATGAGACTGAGTATTGGATCTAGAGTACCAGAAGGTGAGGTGAAGATCAGCAGCAGGCATATCTGCTTTCCTGGCAGGAGAGGCCTTTGGATTAGCAGGGAGTGCCTGCAGGGGTTGGAGCCTGGGCTAAAGTAAGCAGTGCCTATGTGTGGGGGTGTGGTGGAGGGGAAGGTCATGGGGGGGATATCTGTGAGATCCACAGGACATGGGAACAGCAGGAGTCAGAGAAGGCTGCCACAGATGTTCTGGAGCAGAGCTGGGATGAGAGCTAGATGAACCATTTTTGAGGTAGTAATGGGAAGCAAGATGTATTGGAATAACAGAATGATTTTAAAATATAAGACACATTAATAAAAAACTATAAGCAAGAAACATAGTAAAGAAACTAACAGAAAACCAAGCAGTTGGCCTGAAATTATATACACAAGTAACATGAAATGGCCTCATCTGGCTGATACAACCACTTTCAAAATCAGTCTGGCGGATCCTCAGAAAATGGGACATAGTACTACCTAAGGACCCAGCTATACCACTCCTGGGCATATACCAAGAAGATGCTCCAACAAATAACAAGGACACTATGCTCAACTATGTTCATAATTTATTTATAATAGCCAGAAGCTGGAAAGAACTCAGATGTCCTGCAACAGAGGAATGCATACAGAAAATGTGATACATTTACACAATGGATTATTACTCAGCTATTAAAAACAATGAGTTTGTGAAATTCTTAGGCAAATGGATGGAACTGGAAAATATCATCCTGAGTGAAGTAACCCAATCACAAAAGAACACACATGGTATGCACTCACTGATAATTGGATACTAGCCCAAAAGCTTGCAATATCCAAGATACTACTCACAGACCACATGAAGCTCATGAAGAAGGAAGACCAAAGTATGGATGCTTCAGTCCTTCTTAGAAGGAGTAACAAAATACTCCTGAGAGTAAATATAGAGACAAAGTGTGGGACAGAAATTGAAGGAGGGGTCGTCTGGAGACTGTTCCACCTGGGTATCCATCCCATTTGCAGTCACCAAAGGTAGAGGCTAATGTGGGTGCCAGGAAGTACATGTGTAGAGTGAAAAATTATAGATACTGGGTATATAGAATCCTTTTTAGACATATTAAATATTCTTTAGGCTTTCTTTATAAGGACATGGAAAATTTTCTGAGAAACCGAGCCATGAAGCAAGTTAGGAATATGGAAAGACCAGTCACCATTACTGGAACTGGCCAAACGCAAAGAGAAAGGAAAGAATGCAGGTGAGCTAGCTGGGGACCAAGCTGAGAACCAAGCTGGTAACCGCAGTGACAGGGCAAGGCCACAGTGACAGGGCAGGACCACATTCTTGAGAAAGATTAGCGTACAGAGAGTTTTCACATGACCCTGACTCACATAGGTTGGGTTCCTTTGGAATGCTCCGCTATTTTTATGTTATGCCACCTTAACAACCCCTCATCCCCCTCCCCATTCCTTGGTTTGTGGTTTTTCCCCTTTAAAAACCCCTCTCAAACTGGCTGTCAGGGTCAATTCAGCTCCTGCATGGGCATACGAATTGACCGGCAGCTAGCTGTCACATGCGCGAATAAACCTCGCTTTTGCTCCGGTATACGGTGTCTCGAGCAGATTACTGGGTGGTCACGACTTTCTGAGACTTGAGTGAGGGTCTCCCCTCTGTGGAGGGCTTCACATGCTGACAGGAGCCTGATATAGGTGTCTCCTTAGAGTTCTGCCAGAGCCTGACATATACAGAGGCAGATGCTCACAGCTAACCATTGAACTGATCATGGGGTTCTCAATGGAGGAGTTAGAAGACTGAAGGAGCTGAAAGGGTTTGCAGCCCCAGGAGAAGAGCAACAGTATCTACCAAACAGTGCTCCCAGGGTCTAAAACACCAGCCTGGGAGCACATAGGGAGGGGCCCATGGCTCCAGTTGTATATGTAGGTGAGGATGGCTTTGTAGGGCATAGGTGAGAGATGAGATTCTTGGTCCTGTGAAGGCAGGATGCCCCAATGTGGGGGAATTCGAGGGTGGGGAGGTGGAAGTG
>NW_021615850.1:0-335 GCF_004785775.1 Grammomys surdaster
GCTTAGCAACGCCTGCAACAGCAACAAGAAATGCTGTAAGCAAGAACCGTCAAGCCAAAACTGTTCCTAAAGAACTCCTGATCTTGGGCATACACTTTAAATCTAATGTCTTAAAAATCAGTTCAGGAAGTAAAGAATGAATATAACCATGTGGAAATCAATTTGAAGAAGCCTCAAAAAATTAATAATAGAGCTAGCATATAACCCAGCTATTCGACTCCTGAGTACATACCAAAAGCATTCCATATCTGTGTATCCATGTTTACTGTCACTTTATTTACTATCACAAGGGCATGGAATAATCTAGATGTCTATCAACAGATGAACAATCATAA
>NW_021615850.1:435-2805 GCF_004785775.1 Grammomys surdaster
TCATATATGGATCATAGCTTATAATAATGACAGACTCTAGAATCACATATCAGTATTATATTATTAATATGTAACATTACATATAATTATATTATGTAAGATATATATTACATATTACACACATATTACGTACATGTAATATTATATACAAGCATATATGTAAATATGGGAATAGTATAACATTTAGAAAAGATAAGACAGGGCAATATTGGGTGGATAAATGAATAAAAATGTAGTTGATAGTGAAAGTGTAAACTCCAAGCAAAGCTCCATGAGAAAAGCCATTCTAACTAGGTAGAAGTTCACTGACATGTACAGAAATTAGGACTGAGCAAGTGTTTGTTTGAGTGGCTACTTTAATCTAGCTGTGTGATGTTTTTACTTGTGAGTTAATTACAATAAAGTCATTTTTATTCAAAATTAGATATTCGAAACATCCAAAACAGATACGAAATCATACCTGAAGAGTTAGAGGAGGGATGGGCAGTGGTGGTGCACACCCTTAGGTCCAGCACTTAGGAGGCAGAGGCAGGTGGATCTCTGAGATCAAAGTCAGCCTGGTCTACAGAGTGACTCGCTGAACAGGAATATGCAGAGAAACCCTGTCTTAAAAAAAAAAAACCCGGAAAATTAGAGGAAGGGATGAGAACTGTGTGATGGCAGGAAAGTAGAATCTCGGTAAGCATCGTGCGCACAGCGGGATGATCATCCAGCAGGATGTGAAGGAGGAGGGGGGGAGGGGAGAGGGGAAGAAGAGGGGAGGGGGGGAGAGAGAGGAGAGGGGGAGGGGGACAGAAGGAGTGCTTGAGGAAATAATGGCAGCCGATTTCCCAAAGATCATGAAATTCATTAATGAGACATCTAAGAAACACAACCAAGTCCAAACAAAATGGAGACCTCTACAGGCAGATATAAGGATTGGTGAAGCCAGAGGGGGTGACGCATCACACAGAGAGGACCCTCAAAGTTCTTTATTGCTAATTTCTCAATGGAAACCACGAAATCCAGAAATCATGAGGTGAGGCATTCAGAGCACTAAAAGGATAAACCTAAGCAGAATTCACTGCGGGCAGACGCCCTTTAAAATAAATTCTCAGAATGTCCTTTAGGTGGAAATAAAAGGACACAAAACAGTAACTCAGATCACATGGAGAAACAAACAGCATTGTCAAAAATAACTATCAACAGAATCACGATGCTGTGTCTCTCTAAAATTCGTACACTAGAGTCTTCAGTACACATCAGAATGTGACTGTATTTGGAGAAAGGAATTTTAAAGAGGTTCTTTAGTCAGAGAAAATGACACAGACAACAAATCCTAGCATCAGAAAAACATTAAATTTAATGAATTAAACATTCTCATCAGAAGGCAAACATTTCCAAGTTGTATTTCTTTTTTTAAAAAAATGAATGATCCAACTATATATCTTTATAACTCTACAAGAGTCATACTCTGGATTTGAGGTCACAAATAAGCCAAAAGGCAAAAGGATGGGCAAAGTTATAAACAGTAAATACACAGAAAGCGAGTGGGGTGTAATCAGCATGCTAGAATGGCTATGCTAACATCTGACAAATTAGACCTTTGTTTTTTTCATGTTGCTGTAATAGACAACCCGACAAAAGCAGCTTCAGGGAGACAGAGTTTATTACGATTCACAAAGTGAGGTTCAGTTCACATTGGAGGGGAAATCAAGGCAGCGGGAGCTTAAAGCTGTGGTCACACTTCGTCCACAGTCAAGAAACAGCAATGACAACTTCCCAGTGCTCAGCTCACTTTCTGTGTACAGTCTGCACTGTGAGCATCCCAGCATCCTTTGCTCAGAGAATAGCTCCACCCACAGTCAAGACCGGTCTTCCCACACCAACGCAACCTGCCACAGGCATGCCCAGAGGCCCGTCTCCTAGGTGATTCTAGAGTCTCTCAAACTGACAAATAATACTGAACATCACAGACCTTAAAGCAAATTCTGTTATTAGAGAGAAAGTCATAATGAAAAATGTGTTGTCCATGAGGTTATTAACAATAATGAGCACATCTATCTCTAATGGGAGGACTTCAAAATCAGATAAAACTGCGGGAAAACAATACATAACTGTACCACACTACTCTGGGTCTTTAGTAGCTGGCTTTCATGCATAATAACCAGAAAAAATATCAACTAAAGAAATAGAAGACAACACCATGAACTAAATAGACATAGCAAACATTTACAGAACTTTCAATAAATACTTGAAAAGAATATTCTTCTCAAGTGTGCAGGAGAGTCTCCAGAACCGACCATAGGTTAAGCCATAAATGTACCTGACTATAAGTTAAGGGACTGAAGTAATACAAAATATAGCCTCTAATTACAGTGGATTGAAATT
>NW_021615851.1:0-6782 GCF_004785775.1 Grammomys surdaster
ATTCGGTCCTTCTTAGAAGGAGCAACAAAATACTCAAGGGAGCAAATATGGAGACAAAGCGAGGGACAAAAACTGAAGGAGGGGGCCGTCTGAAGACCTTTCCACCTGAGTATCCATCCCATGTGCAGTCACCAAAGGTAGATGCTGATGTGGAAGTCAGGAAGTGCATGTTGATAAGAGCCTGATATGGATGTCTCCTCAGAGGTCTTCAAGAGTCTGACATATTCAGAGGCAGATGCTCACAACTAGCCATTGAACTGATCATGGGTTTCTCAATAGAGGAGTTAGAGTGAAGACTGAAGGAGCTGAAAGGATTTGCGGCACCATGAGGAGAACAATAATACCAACCAACCACAGCTCCCAGGGTCTAAACCACCAGCCTGGGAGCACGTAGGGGGGGATCCAGGGCTTCAACTGAATATGTAAGAGTGGAGGGCCCTGCTGGGCATAGGTGGAAGAAGAGAACCTTGACCTCATGAAGGCTGGATGCCCCAGGGGGTGGGAATTTTGAGGGTGGGGAGGTGGGAGTGGGGGGCAATAGATAGAGGTTACATCCACAGAGAAGAAGAAGGAGGGGTGAGGGGATTGGGGGTTCCCGGGTGGGTGGGGGATGGGGTAAGGGGACAACATAGGAAATGTAAATAAAACATCCAATAAAAAAAAAAGAAAAAAAAGAGTCCACTTTTCATTACTATGACAGAATACCTGCCATTGGGTAATGTTATAAAGAAAAGGAGTTTGCTTGAGCTCATATTTCTGGTCCAAGGTTGAGGGGCTGAATCTTATGATGGTCTGGCCACCCCAAGTTAGTGTGGGCCATTGCACAACAAAAGGTAGGACTATATCTCTGTGTGACTCTTGTACTTTCCTGCCTTCTTATAAAACCACTAGAATTCAATCAAGAGAACTCAACCCTGATGACCTTATCTAATTGTCGTTCAAAGTCTCCACCTTTCAATATCAAAGTCTGATGAAGCTTCTACTCCCTTAGATTACCTGTCCTAGTTAGGGTTACGATTACTATGATTAAACACCATGATCAAAAGCAAGTTGGGGAAGAAGGGGCTTATTTGGCTTACACTTCCACGTCATAGTTCATCACTGAAGGAAGTAAGGACAGGAACTCAAACAGGGCAAGAACCTGGAAGCAGAAGCTGATGCAGAGGCCATGAAGGAGTACTGCTTGCTTACTGGCTTGTTCTGCCTACTTTCTTATAGAACCTAGAATCACCAGCCCAGGGATGGCAACATCCACAATGGGCTTGACCCTCCCTCATTAATCACTAATTAAAAACATGCCCTACTTTGGTGGGGGGCCAGTGACCATGATATAAAGCAAATAAGTAAGTAAATAAATAAATAAATAATACATACATACATACATACATACATACATACATACATACATGCCCTACAGCTTTCATACAACTGAAATGGAGGCATTTTCTTAATTGAGATTCCTTCCTTTCAGATAACTATAGCTTGATGTTAAGTTGACATAAAACTAGCCAGAACAATGCCCCAGAATGAGAATTAGATTTCAATTGCATAAATTACAGATGAAGTACCCACAAACCGTATTCACACCATAGCAAAATGCTAGTAAGGATTATTGTTGTATAGTAGAAGGAACAATCAGATCACAAGGCTTTTCCTGGTATTTCTAATTAGCATGTGCTCAAGACTATAAGGCAAAACTCATGGCTTCATTTATAATCTTCCCTTTGCTCTTTTCCAAACACCTGACAAATTAGCCTCCTGAGTCTCCCAAATTCATAATGCTCATTACCACTAGAGATCCTCCTGAGTTTCTTCCAATAATACTGACTTTCTAGAACACTTTCTTGTCACCTCATGTCATTCTTTGAGTGACTTACGTCCCTCTCTATATGAGACAACTTTCTGTTGTTGCAACAAAACACTCAAGACAATCCATTTCTAAAGAGGACAGGTTTATTTTGACTCATAGTTTTAGAGGTTTCAAGCAATATTCTTGCAGTTCTAGAATCTTAGGCATAGTATATGATGGCAGGTGCACATGGCAAAATTGATGATCACCCCATAGCAGTCAGGAAACAAGAGGAAATCATGTCAAGGACCAGGATTCCAACATACTCTCTAACAGCATATCACCAGGACCCTTACTTTCTCTAACAAGGCCTATGCACTAAAGACTCCAGCATCTTCAAATGGTACAACAAGCTGGTGATGAAGCCTTTTGTTGATGGTCCTTTGGGAAGCATTTCAAATACTGCTTTATTGTCTCCTTCTGCCTTCCAGCTGCTAGGTTCACTACCCTCTCTGGCTTTAATCCTTCTAGGAAATAACTGTCACTCTTTGGTGTGGGCAGTGGGTGGAATTGTGTTTCTGCCTACTCACTTCCAACCCACCCACAGACTTATATGTTAAATCCAAACTCTGGTACTTTTGACTTTTACCTGGTTTGTTGGCTTGTTTGTTTGTTTGTTTGTTTGTTTGCTTTTTCAAGAAACAGAATGGTTGCAGATGTAATGAATTAAGAGTGGGTCATTGGTCTTGGCCCCAGTCCAATATAATTGATGTCCTTATATTGTTAATTGTTGCATGAAGAAATAGAGTCAGATATAAGACAAAGGAAATGGGAAGAAACAGAAAGATGATAGCCATTAATAAGCCATATAGAGAAGTCAAGAACTGATACTTTCCTTACAACTCTGGGAAAAAACAGCTCACACACCTTGATCTTAGATCAAGCTTCTAGAACTGGGAGACGATTACATCTGGCTTTGGTGCTGCTGTAATTATTGTTGCTGATTATTTAATTTTTTATATATAGCTGTTTTGCCTTCATGTGTGCCTCGTGCCTGCAGAAGCCAGAATGCGTTGTCAGATCCCCCTAAACTGGAGTTATGGACAATTGTGAGCAGCCGTGTTCATGCTGGGAACTGGACTGGGTCCTCACTAAGAGCAGACAGTTCTCTTAACTGCTGAGCCATTTTCCAGCTCCATGCCTCTGTTGTTTAAATTACCCAATCTGTGATCATTTATTGCAACAATCCCAGGAAATGAATATGATAAACCTAATTTAGGATTTGACATTTACAACCAGAGCCACATTTCATGATCTGTGGCCCTATATACTTTTACATGCATGAGCTCCATCCTCTGTACAAATATGTTGTTTAAAATATATTTTTGGATTTTATTAAAGCCTCAGGAGGCCAAAGGCCATATATGACCTTATTTGCGTCTCCAACCAATAGCAGATTTTTCAGGAAATAACTGTCAATTAATCGATCTAGTCTAACCTCTTCTTTCCAGGAAGTACCTTAGCATCTTAAGCATATAGATTATTCCATTGTGCTTACTTCTTCCTTTTAAATTTCAAGAAACAATGGCTCTATTTCAATATGCATCAGAGTTTACATCTAAAATCATTTCTCAAGATCACCAATATACCTTTCATTTCAATATCGTCCACAAATAGTTCTTATTATAAATGTCCCCTACTCTGTATAAAATGCTCCCTGTGTAACTTTTGTTCTGGGCCTTGGCTTCCAAATATGTAAAATGGGACAACAGTTCTTCTACATACTCACTCAAGAACCTTTCTAATTAAGTAGTTCAGTGTGGACTAAAACATGGCTCAAAATCTGGTACTTTTAAAATCAAGACCATCAAAGACAAAGAAGATTAAGGATCAGTACCTGGGAAAACAATGTAGCCTAATGAACAGTAGCCTTTTGGGCTTCCTTCACTGCACAGAGTAACTTCTGTTGGTCTTTTCCTTCCATTTAGATCCTTAGTGTGGAAACTGAAGGCACCTAACAAAAGATTATTTCCATGGGACCCCAGGAGGTTATGTTGTACCAGATACTGCTGTCACCCCCACAAATGATTCAGTTATCATGACAATACTCTTGTTCTTCCAACAAGTGGGAGAAATTTATCATCATAACTTCCAACAAATGTGACTGACTACTTGAAAGCTTTAAAGCTTTCAAGATTTTAACCAGACTTTCAAGATTTTAAAAAGCTTTAACCAGAAGCGTTAAAGATTTTTTGATTTTTAGTTTTGCTTTTTGTATCGGCCAGCATTGGAAGAGACCGAATGCAAACAGAATCTTCACAAGAGCTCATTTTGAAAAATGAAACTTGTGTTACAAGAGAAATGGATAACATAGTAGGATATATCCATCCTGTGAAATGCTATGGGTACATACATGATATACCTCCATACTATGAACTGCTAAAATATTATATTAATTGATATTATCTATACTTATTTCAAACACTTATTTTTCAAATAAATGAGAGTAATGGTCGTTTATATAATACTATAATATATACATCTATCCATTGTTATTCTATGGAAAATCAATGCATAAATGCCTATGGGTACGAAAACCTCTACATATTCAAATTTCTTACACAAAATGATATGCTATCCTCATGTAAAGATTCATAGATCTTTCTATCACAAGGATTCCAACACAAGTATTTTACTTGAGAAAGAATCCTGGAACATATTAATGCAGGATGGAAGAGACGAGATGGAGAAGTCAATCAAAAATATGTTTTTGTTCAAATAAGTTACCACTGTGAACAGTTGGTTCTTAATCCCTCTAGAGACCACTGAAAATATGGTAGAACATAGTTTAGAGTTGTATTAACTGAAAAGGGAAAGAGCTGGGTAATCAATATAAGTACATGTCAATTGCTGTTCAAGGACTGGTCCTGCAGCACCTTAAAGCCTTAGCACTGCCACCTTGTCACATGTAAAGAAAACATGTTCCCATCTTTGGAGAAAGCTTTCAAGTAGTCAGTCACATTTGTTGGAAGTTATAAAGAACTGCTAAAAAGCCAGGGGCATTTATTAGAGCGTACCTGCATATGTTCACTTGCAAACACATACAAAAGTTAAAAGATGCATAGTAAACTATTTACAGAGGTTGCTTATCCAGTAATTCTTGATGACAGCTCATGGCCACTGTGGTGGTTTGAATGAAGCCCCCAAAAGCTCATATACAGACTTGGATATTTCAAAAACTCAAACCATTCCCAGGTAGCTCGCTCTCTGCCCTATGTTTATGGATCAAGATGAAAGTTCTCAGCTACTGCTCCAGTGTCATGCCTGTTGGCTTGTTCCCATGTTTGCTGCCATAGTGGTCATTGACTCTGAATCTTACACTGTAAACCTCCAATAAACTATTTTTTGCTATAAATTGCCTTGGTCCTGGTATCTCATCGTAACAAAAGAAAAGTAACTAAGACGGCCACCTTCCTCCACGTTATCTTTCTTGACTACAGACAACAGAACTTCCAAGTTCCACTCAAGAAGAGAAAAGTCATGGTCATCTTGAATGTTATCATAGCATGTTCTTCTCTGCATGTGTATTTCACAGTGCCAGGTAGCTACCATGAAATCTCAGTAACCATAATGGACAGCTTGATCAATAAAATAGACTCTTTCTTGTTCCCCTCTAGGAATTCAAATCTAACACAGTGCTCACATTTATTCTGTAATCAATAACATTTGTGTCAATCAAAAGTTTCAGATTCTATGCTCCTCTGTTCCATCCTACACAAACCCTCCACCACCACATATCATTTTCTATAACAATCCTCAATAAATTTGCCATATTGTACCATGACGATCTGGGTAGCACTAAATCAATCATTCACCTAAAAGGAGTCTCTGACCTCTGCCCAGGATTTCAGATCAATTAGTCATGTTTTCTAGACTGAAAGCATTGTAAGGGTGTCCCTGACATAATCGACCTAATTCATCAGAACACATATGGAGAGCTAGCCTGATTTTAATCAAATAGGCTGAAAGAAAAATTATCTGATCCTAGCATTCTATATCCATGCTTTATAAAAGTCTAAACAACCCTTCTGCCCCTGCCTGGTCCGCTGGGCTGGAGCAGACACAGAGTCGGTCTGCTCCCGTCCTGTTGAGAAACTGAATCCTGAGTCATCCAGGAGCCACTGCACTCAGAGCAGCTGGTAAGAACTCCATCTCACTCCCTAAACCCCAGAGATAGATCGGGGAGCCAGGGACATCCAGGGCACAGCAGCTACCCAAACCCCGCCCCTCCGGAATTCCACTTCCCTTCTGCCCCTGCCTGGTCCTCTGGGCTGGAGCAGACACAGAGTTGGTCAGCTCCTGTCCTGTGGAGAAACTGAATTCTGAGTCATCCAGGAGCCACTGCACTCAGAGCAGCTGACACAGAGGCGGTCTGCTCCTGTCCTGTTGAGAAACTGAATCCTGAGTCATCCAGGAGCCACTGCACTCAGAGCAGCTGGAGCCACTGCACTCAGAGCAGCTGAAACTGAATCCTGAGTCATCGAGGACCCACTGCACTCAGAGCAGAAGGATTTCCAGATCCAAGAGTCCCAGGAGTTATTCCACCCAGGAGATTAGGAGCATAAGACCACAGAGACCTCTGGACTCTGAGGAGCTCTGCAATAAGCAAGATAACTGGAAATACAGACTCCAGTTTTACACAGGGAGGGCAGGTACCACTAGAGTTAACCAGATGGCGAAAGGCAAGCGCAAGAACATAAGCAACAGAAACCAAAGTTTCTTGGCATCATCAGTGCCCAATTCTCCCAATATAGCAAGCCCTAAACACCCCATCACACCTGAAAAGCAGGATTCAGAATTAAAATCACTTCTCATGATGATGATAGAGGATTATAAGAAGGAATTAAGTAACTCCCTTAAAGAAATACAGGAGAGTACAAGTAAACAGATAGAAGCCCTTAAAGAGGAATCACAGAAATCCCTTAAAGAAATG
>NW_021615852.1:0-2654 GCF_004785775.1 Grammomys surdaster
TAATTCTTAATCACAGAGCCTCAGACAGTGTCTGAGGACACTCTGGGGACATTGCAATTTCTGAGCAATATTCAAGCATGAATACACGTGACAAAAGAAGCAACCATCACTGCAATCCAGACATTGACTTCTTTCTGGATGAAGAGAAATTGTCTGGAGAATGTTTTGAAGAAGAACTTTACATTTTCTAAGTCCTTTCCTTCTTTTCTTAGGCAATAGTTCAGATACTTCGATCTTTGCCTTAAACAATGATTTCAGACAACCTGGAGATGGTTAGCTGAATTATTGAGAGCAAACTTCATAGGACAAAACGAAGGGATTCAGACAGAAAGAAGAAGAATGTGATTCAGACGAAGTTTGTCAGACTTTTAGAGAGTCTTGAAAGTTGTCCAATTTTTCCAGGATTTTGGCTACTCTTTAGAGCTAATCTTCCAAAGAGATCAGGAAAGGGAGAGGAGGTGCAGACATACTGAATTTGATGCCCACATGGATGAGGCAGATGTAAACACATAAACTGAGTAGGCAGGTTTTTCAGGGTAGGAAAAAATTGAACAAGTAGTAAAAGATGTGATTTTTAAAGCAGAAGTTAAAGCTTAAATTAAGGAGCTTTTCAAACACCTAGAAAATTTTAAAAATTAATAAAGTATTAACTATAAACCATCAAAGTATTGATATATTAGCTAATTTATGACAATATATGCTTTTTTAAAAATTAACATTTTAGTTATCTGTTTATATCTAATATCATAGTATTTCATATTTATAGATTGTATTGCCAAATATAATTGTATTGCTATATATAATTGCTTGACTGTTATCCAAAGCAATTTTACTAACGACTGTGAATGTTTTGAGTTTTTTTAGTTTTAGTTTTTATTTTAACTTAATTTATTGCATTTTTATCTCAGTTGTGTCCCATGCTGGTCTTAACCTTGTCTTTCTGCCTTAGCCTCTTGTGTGCTGGGATTACAGGTGTATGTAATGACACTCAGCTGAATGGTTTCTGGTTATGCATAGAAGAGGAAATGCAAACATGAGATGACACAAGACATGGAAAATGACTAGGAAGTCACACTGAAGCTTTATTAGGAAATGGAAGAGTCTTTTTCAGTGTTAGGCTTAATGGTCATGGTTTCAGAAAAAAAAAGGTTTTGTTTCTTATAATTTATTTATATGGTAATTTATTACAGTTCTTTGTGAGGTATGAGAATGTGTATGTGTCTGTGTAATTCTATGTGTGTGTGTGTGTGTGTGTGTGTGTGTGTGTGTGTGGTCAGAAAACACATGTCCTGGTCAGAGTCGTAGTCTATAATCCTTCAGTTCTTTTAACATAGAATCTTGCATTTAAGCTGGAGCAAGTTTTCTGGACTAGAATAGGTTGAGTTACTCTAATTTCTTCACCTCCCCAGCCCTAAGATTACAGGCTAGCACCAAAAGCTCAGCTTTTTATGGTGACACCTGGACCCTGAACTCAGGCTCTCATGTTTACCTAACAAGAAATTTACCCACTGAACAATCTCCTCAGACATCGTTAAAATCTCTTTGATGTGGCATACTTCAAAATGTGATTAATTTTTCTAGAAATAATATGAGGTTCTTTTAATCATTTTAAAATATATAATTAAATCTTATTTTTTTAAATTATAGCATGTGACATTTCTTTCAGGTCTCTCTATCCTGAAATTCTCAAAAATATAATTAGTGTTTAAAAAGTGTTATTTTCATACAATATATTCTGATCATGGTTTCCCTCACAACTTCTCTTCCCAGACCCGCCCACTTCCCTATCCTTCAAGGTCCATACCTTCTTTATCTTTCTCTTAAGATAACAAACCGGCAAATGAAAAAGACAAATAAAAATAGGACAAGCAAACTAATGGAAAAAAAGAAACAAACAAAGGTCAGAAGTAACACACACCCACAGATACACACACACACACACACACCATTCATTAAAAACTCAAAATTAAAAATAAATCAAAATCAAAATATACAGACAAAAGACCAGTAGGATTTAAAAAAAAAATGGCTAACAAAGCAACAGAAGACAAAATCTCTCCAAAACTCCCTTTTAGTTTGTTTTGTGTTGAGCATCTACTGCTGGGCATGGGGCCTGCCCTTAAATATGGTTTGTATAACCAGCGAGACTCTCTTTAAAAACTGATTTTCCATGTGCACAGTTGTCAGCTGGAGGTAGCTTTTCTCCTGGGAATATTAGCTTTTGTTAACTTCCCATCTGAGTTGCCCTTATTCCCTGTCTTGTATGGATGTATGCATGACCCCTGTATGATATCACAGTCTCAAGTTCATATGTGTGTCAGCCTTGTTGTTTCTGGAAGACACTGTTTCCTTGATATCATCCATCTCTTCTGATGCTTACAATCTTTATGCTTCCTCTCCTCAGCCCTGGGAAAGGGATTTAATGAAAATGCTTCACTCAAAATTGTTTCAAGGTCCTTTACTGTCTGAACATCGTCGAGTTGTGGGTCTCTATATGAGTTCATGTCTCATGTAGGGGGACGCTTCTCAGATGATTGATGAGCAGGGCACTGATCCATGAAGCATAGTTTCATTAAGAGTCATTATGTTGCTACGTTCCTTTAACAGAAACTAGTATTTAGTCTTCCCATAGTACCTTGGCCTATCTAGTTGCT
>NW_021615853.1:0-8728 GCF_004785775.1 Grammomys surdaster
GAATTGTGAAGAAATAAGTACTTACTATTATCTTGAGTAGAAGTTATGATAGTCCTAACACTCTGACTTTTGTGGCTGTTTCCCCACTCACATAACAGAATCCTTCCATGACATCTTCAATGACAGTCTTATTTTCAGAACCCTTGTCTTCACTTTAGTTTTATTTTGGTTCTTTAGAGGACTCTTCTCTGAGGCACCATAAATGCTGCTCTTTTTTACCACTGCTTTGATCAGTATGAAAATGTAGGATAATCCATTTTACAAACACCAAAGAATACAGATATCTTCTCAAGGCTGACTAGTATGCCAGCCCACTCCTATTCATCTTGCCACTGCATCAAGAGTGTTGGATTCATGGAGCATTTGTGAGAAATGTAAGAATGGGAAAGATGCTGGCAGTGGTGGCACACACCTTTAATCCCAGCACTTGGGAGGCAGAGGCAGGCAGATTTCTGAGTTCAAAACCAGCTTGGTCTACAAAGTGAGCTCCAGGAAAGCCAGGGCTCCACAGAGAAATCCTGTCTCAAAAACAAATAATCAAAAAAAAAATGAAAAGAAAAAAGAATGGGAAAGACTAAATATAGAAATGTAAGACACATTGCCATACAACCATTTCTTCAAATGAGTTAAGGAAGGTAGTTCAGGTATTTGTGGTGGCCATGCAAACCAGAGGATCTGAATTCCATTAAAAGGATCCTTGAAGAAACCCTAAGATGCTGATTAGAACTAATACTCTGTGTGAGTTATGTGATTATATACAGATTCATTGAGCATGCTCAGGAATGAGAGACACCATTATGCAAATCATCCTCTATGGATTTGCTGTATCTTTCCCTTTGATATAACTTGATTGCTCACACCATGTAAACAAGACTATAAAATTTCCAACACAGTCATCTTCAAGTTCATACACAGAGCCACAGAGAGAGAAAGACATAGATTTATAAAGACAGAGAGAGAGAGAGAGAGAGAGAGAGAGAGAGAGAGAGAGAGAGAGACTAAAGACATACAACACAGACACACACGAATCAGAGACAAATGCAAATAAAAGTCCCTACCACATCAAGAATTTTTTCATCAGTCAAGTGCTTTACCTACTTTCTACTGAAACTGGTATGAGATGTGCTCTAAAACACAATTTCAAAAGATGCCCTCTCTTTTTGTGTAGCTTCCAGAGTTTACAGAGTAAGGGAAATTTGATTTAAATCAGCATAGGTATAAAAATTTTATGTTAACATCACAAAGTTTAGGATATTTGAAAACTACTTTCATTATACAATATTTACAGTGAGTCAAGGCCAAAAAGAAAGAAGAGAAGAGTACTATGAAGGACATCCATTACTAGGGAAGTCCCTGGAAAACTATTGAGAAGCCATATGACAAGTATTACTATTTGATGCTGGGAAAGGCCTATATGCTGTTCTCACTATATGTATTTAGTTATAAACTGTGATGCAAGATGATCTCAAACTAATTGTGTCCTGCCTGAAGATATTCTTCAATGTTTTTCTTTCTGCTCCAACTCCTGGGTGCTGGGGTTATATACATGGGCACTAAGTCTTATTGTACAGTACTTGTGAATCAGATCAGGTCTTTACCCACATTAAAAAAAACTCTACAAGTTATCATTCCTATCAATATCTTTTTAAATTAAATAAGAATGCAAGAGAAAATCATCCCGTAAAGAGCAGTACACATGATAAAATCTACACAGGCAAGGTGGATAAAAATAAACACTAATATGGAACATAACAATTAAAATTATAACATTTATTTAATAAGGAAAATTAATAACGTGTGGGTGTTTGGCCTGCTGAATGTCTTTGTACCGCACACATACAATTCCCACAGAGACCAGAAGCAGGCATCAGATTCCACCAGAATGTGAGTTAAAGTGGTTTGTAGCTGTCATGGAAGTCCTGTGAGACTGCAACAAATTTTGTTAATGGAGAACACATCACTACTGCCCAAACTACACTTGATTTTTGTCTTTCCAACCAAGTGTGCTGGATCACTCCCAATCAAAGAGTGAAAATTTGGAAACTTTTAGTCACAGGTACATGAGGCAGACATTTTAATTGTCTTAATCTGCCACACATTCATACAAGGCTCCTGTGAGTTCAGGAACCAGCCACAGGATCACTGATTGTCAGTTAGAAACAGATTTGTCACCTCACATCTAGGATAACAATGCAGATTAGGCCCATCAGATGACATATTCAATTCAGAAAACCCTCCTTATTGTGAATGTGGGTAAGAGAAAGGTGAACATCTGGGTCAACAATGTTGGGAGGTACCTTACTAGTAGGAGGAATGGATAGAACCTGCCTCATTGTCAACATGCATCAGCTTGAGTGTGTTTAACATCTACAAGATTATGAGGGTTAGTTAATGCTGGTCTTCTACTCTTGGTGATCTCATAGCATACTGAAGAGGAGTTTCTTTCAGTGATTTGTTCTTGTGAAGATCCCTAGAAAGAATCTCTTTACTGAGAGTGACAGTGAATGAGAGAGTCAATGTGTGGGACAAGAAACCTTGTGCATTTCCAGCCTGGTTCTAAAATATCAAGGATAAAAAGAATCTACTATCGCCTGGTCTTCATGTGAGTGAGGGTACAAGTTCTTGCCCTACAGAACCTAAGACATCTGGTTTTCCACTCCTCACTTAATCTGGAATCTCTACCTGATGTCCTCATATAAGTTTATTATGTCAGGAGCCATAACAGGACAAGCTGAATACTAGCAGGTGATTTTCCTGAGATGGTGTGCTTCAGATTATTATATAATCTGCTACAGGTTCTCTCTTATTAGGCAAGGCCCTAAGAGAATTCCTTTTAGGAAAGATTCCTGCTATTAATATGCTTTTCTTGTTCTTATTAAACATAGATAACAATCTCTGAGCAATAGTTCACCTCTTGGGAACAGATCTCTGCCAATCTATGAAGATGTACTATCCTGTAGTGATGCTATATAGACAAGTAGATGACTTCTTAAGCCTTAACGATGATCCCATAAGAATTCCTAAAGTTATTTCTGTGCTTATTAAGCTCTTAGATAGTGGGACTGTTATTATGTCCTTTTCTGATAGTCAAAACTGCAATGAGAACTCTGTCAGTCCTCCGAGTGTCATCAGTTAGTCGCCCTTAGATAGTAACCAGACTCTCTCCTGCTCAGAGCACATTCCAATAAGGTTGTAAAAAAATTAACCAAAGTCACCAAAAGGGAACTCACAGTCTATTGTACGTGCTAGGACAGAAGAGAAAATATTGCCTGTGTTTATCTATACAAAACTTTACTAATTTCTTAGTTATAGTTTTAAACCTTCAGTGAACCTGTGGAGCTAGACAGGTGATAGATGTTTAGCTAGATGATTGCTCCTAATGGATATGAAAGTATAAACATTCTCTGTTGTAAACTTCTATTTCAAATTATGATTTGAATTTTGGTGTGAACTTGTGATGAACATTGTAACATGTGATGACGTACTCTGAAAGATGGATAAGTACTGAAGAAAAAGACAAAGTAGTAGAGTAGTTGTAGAGGTAGAGGTTCTTAAGGAGCCGTTCATCCCTTCCTTTCCTTTTCCCCTGCTTAGAATTTTTTCACTTAGAATTTTTCCTTTGTTAGAATGTTTTCTTTTTGCCCACTTAGGACCTCTCTACTTTTCCCCTTAGAAAGCTTTCATAGGAAACTTTTTACACTTAGTAATAAACATTATAATAACTTCTCTAAGTGCTTTTTCTTCCTGGGACCTCAGACTAGCTGGCATAAGTCAGGGCCCAGCAGTTCTGGCTGAAATAGAACAAAGGCCACTTGGCCTAATCCTCTGCTGTTAGGCTACAGGTGTTAATCACCTAAGCCTGCAATCTTTGACCCTCAGAAGAAGTTTTTACGACCTTTTAGAAGTTATCATCAGCATTTCAGTACAGGTCAGAAAGCCAGAATGCTCTGAGACCCTCAGATTTTAAAGCCATCACCAGGGTCCTACCCTGTGCCCCGCCACTACCCTCTCCAGGCTGGAAGGCTCACTGCACAGATCTATCAACAGGAGAGACCAAGACTGAAACACTCACATGTCATCATTCCTCAGGGTTACCTGCCAATGACTTGGTTGCAGGTTGACTACATTCGACTCCTGCCTCTCTAAAAGAATAATGCTTCACCCTTACTGGAGCACATATATTTCTGTCTGTGGAGTTATATTTCCTTCACATAATGCTTATCCCAAAACCACAATATCACAGAATGGCTTCCATGCAATTGGAGAGTGCTTTACTCACCATCATGGTATTCAACACACTATTGCATCTGACCAACAAACTTACTTCAAAGTCAGGGAAGTATGACAGTGGGTCCACAAAGTATGTTACACAATTTATATCTGGAGTGCAGGAGATCCTTTAGGGTATCTATCGGTTCTACACAGTTTTTCATTAAAGTATACTGGAAAATGCAACAGTCTAATCCAGACAGGGTGACAAAGGGCACAGATACATCAGAAATAAAAGTATGGGTCACTCTTCTAGGAAAAGGTTTACAACTTGCTGAGGGTCTAGTAGAGGAGGATGAAGGAACTACAAAATGAGGACTAAAGGAAGGTAGTTATAAATATCAGCTAAGGCCACATGAGTAGCTGCTCAAAACAGTATTCTATCATGACTGATTTATTTTTATTTTCTTAATAATGCATTTAGGTGGATACTTTTGTTTTGTATCATCAATTTCATTGTCAGGTGATGTGACACCAATATAGAGAACATGAATGGTAATCATATTGAAGTTCCACATAACAGAAAAATGTTCTTTGTAGGATACCACCACCTATTCTTTTTTTCTTTAAGATTTCTTTATTTATTATATATCAATACACTGAAGGGCTCTTCAGACACACCAGAAGAGGGCATCAGATCTCATTACAGATGGTTGTGAGCCACTGTGTGGTTGCTGGGATTTGAACTCAGGACCTCTGGAAGTGCAGTCAGTGCTCTTAACCACTGAGCCATCTCTCCAGCCCCCACCACCACCTATTCTTAATTTATAGTATATTTGCAGTTGTCTATGCCTTCTTAGTAGTGGGATAATATATTAATTAAACATGTGCAGTTCTTATGACTAATGAGAAATTCTCTGTGAGTTCATGCAATCATCAGTTCTTTTGTGTTTTGATGATACTGTTTCTTTAAAGCCACCCAACACCTTGACCCCTTATATTCATTGACATGTTTTCTCACACAGATCTCTAAGCCTCGAGTGATACTGTTGCTCTATACAAACTTGTGGTAAGGAGATAGTCCTGAAGACAGTCTTGACTTACTTCATCAGATTTAGACTGATCCTTAACTAGAAACCTTACCTCTAATGCCTTGAATTCAAGTTGCAAGAAAGTACACTACATGCTACTGGAGGAAAAAGTGAAGAGAGTAAAGACTGAGTGTGACTCAAATCATATAGATTCCTTCAATTCTACATGTACACTTAAAAACAAGCAATGTACCCTCTTATAATATTTTCCCTCATCCAATGCTCAGGGAAAAGTGAAGAAGATAGTGGGAAAGACCTTGAGAATCAAAAAGTGAGAATCTTGCCTGTGAATGTAAATCTTCTAGAAAGAGCATAGGTAGACCATGAAGTCGCACCAATACTACCCCCACCATACGATCTCAAGAAGGAACATAACAGTGAGCATACCAAACTTGATGGAAGAAAGTTTCCAAACTTTTAGCCTGCATAAGCATTTGCAGGAAAATGTAAATCAGAGAATATAAGTGGTTGACATAGCCAAGAAATGGAAAAAAGATTAGCCATGTATTACCAAATGATAAGCAATCAGAATATAAACCAATGCAATTAATTAAATAAGAGGCCATGTACACTTTAGGATTGCAGGAAGGGGTACAAAGGATATTGTAGAGAAGAAAAATGTAAGGAAAGAACAATTAAACTATAATGTAAAAAACAAATTACAAAATAGCAGTTAAAAATAAAGCAACAAACAATACTTTGAGGGGAAAGTGACACTGAGTTCAACAACAGATGTCCAAAAATAATAATGTGTGTCTTTGTGTGTGTCTGTTTTCATGTGTGTAATATTAAACTCAAGTAACATTTCGTTACTCCTACTCTTATAAAATTTATAATGATGCCTTTCATCTAGAGTGAATTAAGTGTTCACAGACTTTATTGTGATAAAGGTATTGTGTATGACATTATTCTCAATATTGATATTTCTCACTAAATAAAACACATTCATTTCATATTAAAGTGGTGTGTTTTCATATAAAGTATAATAGCCTTATATTGCAGACACAATCTGAACCCCATGGTCCTTTTCATATACTGTACCCTTCTTAATATGTTACCTGATATTCTTAACATCTTTATAATACATTGTAAACCTGCTCAAAATCCTGCTCCCTGTGATGGCCATCAACAATATGTATTGCTGTCACTATGTTCCACACTCTACTAACATTCACCCTTGTCTCTCTTTTTCAAATTGATTCTTTTTGTTGTGTCAGTAATTTATGATATTCCAAATTCCTAATGAGGCAATTTACCATTTTGCTAATGTCTTATTTTCTGTTGCTGTAACAAAACACCATGGTCAAAAGGAACATATGAGAAAAGTGTTGATTTATCTATATACCTTGGTCACAGTTAATTGAAAGAAGCCAAGACAAGAACATGGATGCAGGGCCCAACTAGGGTCCATGGCATAATGCTTATTGCTGCCATCTATGTTGTCTATAATCCTATTTCTTACAGTGCCCACAACAACTTGCCAGAGGTGGAACTGTTCATAAACAGTAGGATCACCTTATATTAATCAATAATTAAGAACATGTCTTACACACATACACATGTCAAAATGATGGCAGCCATTCCCCAATTGAGAGTCCCTGTTCTCAAAGTTTAGGTTTGTGATCTCATGAATGAACTCATTTTCCACCAAGCCTTAATCATTGGTATTTAATTAGGCAGAGTTATCCTGCTGTGTCAGTAAGATCTTAGTATATTACTTAATTATTTTGTATGATTTAGTAGTATTTTTGTAATGACAAAGTAGAAAGAGGTTGAGTACCATCTAACACGTAAAACTATCAAAGTTTCAATAGTGAAATTTAGCTTTGCACTTCTGAAGAAAATTTGAATCTGGTCTAACTAAAATAACATAACATTTTGGGACAAATATACACCCTAGCAACCCTGCACTAGAAGCCAAGATGGAGAAGACCTCCACAACTACCATGGTCTTCCCTCTTGTGCTGTGGTAGACAGGGAGGAAGGTGATCCAGACACTGCAGAACATCAGCATGCTGAACGTTAGGAACTTGGCTTCATTGAATCTGTCAGGAAGATTCCTAGCCAGAAAAGCCACAGTGAAGCTCCCCAGAGCCAATGAACCCAAGTATCCAAGGACAAAGTGGAAGGCAATGACAGAGCCTTTGTTGCAAATAATGAGTCTTCCCATATTCTGATTGTATATCTCTGTCAACAAAGGGAGGAGTTGTTACCAGCCAGATTCCACAGAGAACAAGTTGGATTAGGGTACAAATTGGGATGACCAACTTAGGTGCCCCAGCTGCCAGCATCCCTCTCATCCTATTTCCTGGAATAGTGAGCTTGAAAGCCATGACCACAGTTATAGTTTTGGCCAAGACTGTAGAAACAGCCCCTGTGAAAAATATTCCAAATGTGGTCTGCTGCAGGAGGCAGGTGGCCTGGTTGGGATGTCCAATGAAGAACAATGAGCAGAGAAAGCACAAGATGAGAAAAATGAGGAGGATGTAACTAAGAATGCAGTTATTGGCCTTCACAATGGGAGTATCCTTGTACTTCAAAAAAGTGAAGAGTACAAGAACCGTGAGTGCAGAGAAGCATAGGGCCATGCAGGCTAGAACCATCCCCACTGGATCTTCATAAGCCAGAAATGATACAGCTCTTTGCAGGCAGTGGGTTTGCTGTAGGTTGGCATACTTATCATCTGGACACCTTACACACTGCTCCATATCTGCTGGAGAAAAACAAACCTTCAGAAGATCTCATAGTTATGTGCTTAATAATTGAGTACTTGGATTACTCAGAGGATACCCCCAAAATATTTTCTCGTTGAGGGTTTATTTCTTTCCTTATTGCTGTAGTGACCAGTAAATTAAGGCTGCTGTGTACTATCCTATGCTTGGTAATGAAACAACATGCCATCTTAGGGAATGGAAGAGAAAAATTACTTATTAGTTAAACAAACAGCTGGTGGCAGAGCAAACTTATGTGTCCATTTTGCTAATGTCTTAATTTCTGTTGCTTTAACAAAACACCTAGTCAAAAGAAACATATGAGAAAAGTGTTCTTTTCTCTATATACCTTGGTCATAGATAATAGAAAGAAGTCAAGAGAAGAGCATGGATGCAGGGTCCAATTAGAGTTGTCTAGAAGACTTTCAGGGATTCTGGATGAGCAGAGACTGATGGAAAGGCTACCCAATAACAGGCCCAACTTGAGATCCATCCCATTGGCAAACACCATTCCCTGAGACTATTAATGGTACTCGGTTATACTTGCAGGCAGGAGTCTAGCATGGCTATCATCTTAGAGGCTCTATGCAGCAACTTACTGAAATAGATGCAGACACCAATAGTCAAACTTTGGATGGTGCTTAGGGACTATTATGGAAGAACAAGAGCCAGGACTTCAGCCCCTAAAGGGATAGGATCTCTACAGGAAGGTCAATA